>NW_028327622.1:0-187500 GCF_031878675.1 Megascapheus bottae | reverse complement strand
AATAGTAATGTTGGGGGCCAGTAGTTTGGCTTGGTGGCACACACCCTGGACTGGCAAAAAAGAAGTAGGGTTAGATAAAACAGATTTATTTCCAAATGTGTGGAAAATGGTATGATTTCTTGTTTGGCTAGTCCTGGGGCTTGAACTAAGGGACCAGGAACTGTCCTTGGCCACATTTGTTCAAGGGTGGCACTCTGACACCTGAGTCACAGTGCCCCATCTGCTTTTTCTGTGTATGCAGTGCCGAGGAATTGAATCAAGGTCTTCTTGTATACTAGGCGAGCACTCTACAACTAGGCCACATTCAAAGCCAAAGTAGATTTTTGATGCTATTGTGGAGTTTTAATTTTCTTAAATATTTGTTCAAAGCACAATGGATATATAAACAGACTTGAACTCACAGAACAGAGTCCCACATAATATTACAGTTACTCTGGCACTTCTCTCGATTGACAAAACACATTTCCAGGCATCTGCTCTGTCCTTAAGCTTTGACTTGTCTTTCCATGGAGGCCTGGCCTGGATTCCTGGTGATTCCATGCATTTCATAGTTCCCTGTATATCCAGTAAGGTTGTCTTCTATGGGACCAGACCTGTCTGGTTTTTGGCCCACCCAGGACCTAGGTGTCTGAGGTCTCACATTCTAAGTGGAAAATAAAACGCAGTATAATAAGGACTGAAGAACTGCACACCATAATATTAACAATGAGAGTTTAATAGTTAGCAAAGTAAATACAATGAATACTTGACAAGAATCATGAGAGCAAGATAAAGAGATGTCTTTTTAGGAAGGGGACAGGGAAGCTCTAAATCCAGACTGGCCTCCAAGTTGCCTTCAGACAGTAATTCTACTTCAGAGTCCTCAGAAGGGTCTCCTTCCTCAATAGAAACAGAATGTCCTTCCTGAGTTAAGAGGGGAATGGATTCTGGTTTGTCGAATGGAGATTGAGTCTCTTTTAGTGAGATGGATGGGTCTGGATATTCTGTGAGGATGGATTCATTTTCCTCCAATGAATCCAGTATTGAGAGTACACTTGCTGCTTCCCATGGGGACATTTTCCATGAGCCAAGCGTGTGCCCATTCAGCTTGCACAATAAGTGGAGTGTTACTCTGACTCAGATGGACTGACTCTGGGTGGAGTGTGAAAGGAAACGGAAGGAAATCTGGCTGCTCTTTTTCTTCCTCCATAGTATCTGCAGGTTCAACTGTGTCACACATGGGGTTCAGAGCAAAAGGTATATCCACAGGACTCTAAACCTGTTTGGTAATTTCTACAGAAGGCCCATGCTTTCTGGAGTGCAGTGATGATTCTCAGTCTCCATCAGTAACCAGCTCCATTGGTGGGTTTTTCATCCGGAGTTCAGGATAAGCTCTTCCACGATGCCCCAAACCTAAGGATGGAAATAGGAACAGAGTGGACAGAGTAGACTCTGCAAGTTGAAGTCTCACTCAACGTCCATGAGGCTCTAATGGAGGAACCTGTAGAACTGGAGTTTGGACTGAACACTGAGGAGGTGTAGGGTCTTTCTAATGAGTGCTTATTCCCGAGTCCTTTCAGAGGAGAGACATTACCTGGCTGACACCAATCATAAAGAGCATTTTGCCAAGCTCTGAAGACGTAAGGGCCAACCAATATCTAGACCACATGGGCTTCCTACTCACAGGCTCTGAGGCACCCACACCAGGACTTCTACTTTTTCTTGGTCTTACTGGTCGCACATTCCTCCAGCTGGTCAAAAAGTATGTGTTTAGAAGAGCAGGTCCAAAGCCGGCATGTGGAGCCTCATATAGAGCTTGAGTTGTGTCAGGGTGTGGCAGTTCTTGAACTCGTAGAAATCACTGGGGTAGAAGTCAATAAACATCATATAGATGGAACACATGATGCTGTGGGCACTTTCGGTACAAGGAAAGTGAGAGCCTTCTCTCTCCATCCTGAGCCTTCTACCAAAGACCCTTTCTTGCAGGACTCTAATGCTGTGGCTGTCCTGCAGAGATGTGCACTTATGTGCTGGGAGGGGGGTAAGAGACACTCGAGAACAGGATAACTTTTACACCCCACTTCCAGAAGCTTCTGAGAGAGGCCTCTATGCATCTGTCCAAAGTAAACGCACCTTAAATTAACTAAGTAAAGGCTCTAAATAAATCAATAAGTGAATGCTCTAAATAAAGAACTAAATGCTCATTCCTCTAATCTTAGCCACCCAGCAGGCTGAGCTCTGAAGATCACAGTGGAAAGCCAGTCTAGTCAGTAAAAGTCTAAAGGCACTTGTCTTCAATTAGGCAGCAAAAGGCCAGAACTTGACCTATGACTCAAATGGTACAGTGCTAATTTTTGAATACCAAAGGGATGGCATTTAGACCTGGGTTCAGGTTCAAGTGGCAGCACTGGACCAGACACCAAAATGTAAATGCTTTCAGGTTCTAACAGGCAAAGCTATCACAATCCCTCCCTGATGGCTCAAAAGTGATTCAGCCCCCACTTTTCCTCTGACTCCAGTATTTCACAGGCCTCCGCCATTAGTACTGACACCTCATTTCTTACTGGGAAATGGGATTTCCTAGGATTTCACCTAGGTGAGGAGTGCAGTTGAGAGCCACTTACTCATGCCTGAAATCCAATTTCTCAGTAAGCACACTGTTGAGACTCCAGTAGCTTGTGAGGGAAATGAAATGGCATGGTGTCCCAGTCATAATAAAGTAGTTTGTGCACTTGTATCATGCTTAGCTCCCCGGTGAACACCCCAGTGAACCAAACAGGCTCAGAGAGGAGCAAAGTATTCCAAGACTTGGCCAGGAGGGGTGAGCAAACCTGGGTTTGGAGGGGGAACATTCACTTTTTCAAGAGAAATTCCAGCAACTACTACATTGTCCTCCACTATTTGAAATTGTGCAGGAAGTTTCCCACATAAAAGAGATCACCTTTCTGGTAGGCAGGGATCAGCTTTGTCAGCAGCATCTCCAACAGGCCTTCCTCCAGGATCCATAGGTTACAAGGCTCATTCAGAGTCTGAGCTGACTTACCATCACACTATGTTGGCAAAACAGTGGATATTTCAAACGTAGGAATGGGACCACACTTCACACTGAGGAATTGGAATAGAGTAGATTGGAAATGACACACTCTAATCTCAGTAGAGTCACTTGAAAGCACACAAGAAGGTTGTAGTGTGTGGGCAGGATGATGGGTTCAAATAGGTTTCCTCTCAATATACCTCATCTGAGTTGCCCTGGAGTTTCCTGGCTTTCTTCCTAGAAAAATGCCTGATATACTGGAATTTTGGCTTGGCACTGATCCAGCATCTACTTCTTCAAGTGAGACATCCATATCTCTCATGCCTGAGATGCGAGCCACCTGACATTGGCAACAGCACAGCAATACCTTTCTGGTTCCTGAGCCACAGGCCAAGGGAGCTGGCTTGAGCTGGTTGTCACATACAGTGGCTTGGTTACCAGGGTTCCATATTCTGTTCCATTGTGAGGGAGGTAGGGTCACCTTTCAATGCCCAATGACCAAAGCTCCTTGCTCACAGAAGACCTCTCCAAAGACATACTGGAGGCTGAATCTCCCTTCCCACTTCACATATGGATGTAGTAAACAGCACACCTTTTTGTTCAAATCCCAAGTCATTAACTAGGCCTGAGTGCTAGCCTGGTCTCAGGCTCAAGGAGCCTTTCTTAGGTAAGATCCAAACTTAACTGTCACTATTCCCCTTACCCTTCGCAAGACATTTTGCTTCACAGTGCCTTCTCAGCTTGCATTTTGCCTCTTGCACATTTTATTTTGCTAGTCCTGGGACTTGACCTCAGAGCCTGACCATTGTTCTTAGGGTTTCTTTAGGCTATAGCTGTCCCACCAAGCCACAGCACCACTTCCAGCGTTTTCTATGTATATGGTACTGCAGAATCAAACCGGAGTCTTTTTGTGTGGTAGCCAAGCACTCTACAAATAGATGAAACACCCAGGCCATCTTGCACATATTTTTCACTTCAATCTACTAGGACGTTGTTAGGTTTCTGTATCCTAATCTATTTTTCTTCCTGATGAATATCTGTGCTGTCATCTGTAAAAATGCAAGTGGGAAAATCACAGAAGCATTGGTGACATAAAAAAAGTCTTACAGACATAGATAAGTGTTCATTCTTTGTAGGAGAAAGGATATTTTGATATGATGATGATGACTATTTATAAATACTTTATCAGGGTTTAGAGTTTGGCCCAGTGGTAGAGTGCTTGCCTAGCATCCATGAAGATCTAGGTTTGAGTCCTTAATATCACACAGATATAAAAATCCATATGGCAATGTGGCTCAAGTGGCAGAGGGCTAGACTTGGGAAAAGCCAAGAGCAGTGCTCAGGCCCTGAGTTCAAGCCCCAGGAATGGCAGAAAAAACAAAAGAAAAGAAAAGAAGAGAAAAAAAAATGTGCTTTTTACAAGTTATTCGCTCACAGCATTTGCCTCTGAATTCTTCGCTTCTGCATCTTGTGACTTATCCCTTTCCCTCAATGTAGACAAGAAAAACAGATTTTATTACTTGCTATCCTGTTGTCCAATCTTTGGATATTAATTCAAAATACAATATTGCCTGAGATATTGTGTGTGTGCATGTGTTTGTGTATCTGCCAATGTGTGCATGCACACATGTGTACAGGGTTTAGGGCTTACTCATAGGGCCTGTGTGATAACCCTCAGCATCTTTTCCTCAAAGGTATTGGTCTTTCACTTCTAGCTTATTATAGCTAATTGGAGTTGAGAGATTCACTCAATTTCTTGCCCTGTGCATTGGAACCCAGTGCTGGGTTCTCATATTGTTAATTGTAGCTATAGAGAAGGCGGAGGTCTGGGGATCCTCGTTAGAATCCAGCCCCTGAGGGAAAGTCACTGATAGAAATCTTTATCTTCAGTTAAGCACGAATAAATAAGGCAAAAGTGGAACTGTGGCTCAGTTCCTCTTGTACCAGCCATGAGAAAATTAGTAATTGGCAGCACCCGGTCCCTGAGAGAAATCCTTAGCACTGGTTCAAAAAAAGAAAGAAAATAATGAAAAAAATTAAAACTTACTGAGGAATCCATAAGGATAAACGTGCCTGTGAATAATCTTGTCATTTCAGATTCCCTCAAGAGCTTATGACTCTCTATATTTAATCAAGTTTTGTTAAAGGTATTTACATATTTTCTATCTTTCTTAAATAGAGATAGCCATCCATAAAACACAAACACAAACTCTCACACAGTATACCACCCACCCATAAGTGTCTGGCTATGTATATATGTATAGTCATATGTATTGATCTGTCTCCCTATCCTAATATATAAATGCATAAACATATGTATTTAGACAAACAGGAAACATACATAGATAGGTCTCAGGCATTTCCAGATTTTGTGCAAGTCTTCTGAGTGCAACTTACCATTGTATTGTTTGTCAAGATAGTGTCCCTCTAATTTTTGGCCAGCTTCTTGTCCTTTGATACTTTTTTCTGCCAGTCTTGGGTTTTGAACGCTAGGCCTGGATGCTGTCACTGAGCTTGAGCTTCTTGCATTCAGTAGTTTATTGCAGATAAGAGTCTCATGGAGTTTCTGTCCTGGGCTGGCTTTGAATTGTGATCCTCAGATCTCAAACTCCTGAGTAGCTAGGATGACAGTCTTGAGCTACCAGTACCTGGTTCCTTTGCCTCTTTTACCCTTTTTTTTGGCCCCACCACAGCCATGGTATCTACCTTCCTATGTTCTCTCCACCTGCCCCCAGACAGGGGTCTGACAGATGCTTTCCTCCCAATTATTAATGTCCTCCTCTGTATTGGCTGACAGCTAAGACATGCACTCACTTGTCTGGATGCCAAACACAAAGCCATGTGATTGTTTCTCAGTCTGGAACATCCTATCAGATTTATAGCACCACAGAGGGTCAGGTTGATGCTCCTCCAGGGCTTCTTAAATTGTTCTCATATTAATCCACAACACATTTGTCATCACTAGTCCAGCTAATTCATGGCCTAAACCAGCATTCCCTACAAACTTAGATCCCAATACCATGAGGACACTCAGGGTGCATTAGGAGTGTAACCTGCAGGTGGATGTGAGCCTGTCTAATTGGAGGGGATTTCTCCACCACAGGAAATGGAATACAAATTTAGAATCTGATTTCATGAGGTGACAATCTCTGGCAGATGTTCTTATCAAATGTGGCACTGCCTACTTCCAGCTTAAAACATGGGTTGATGACCCAGCATAACAGAGAATGTATTCACCCAGGCCCAACACATAGGCTGGGACCCTGAACTTTCAGGTAGCATTTGGCTTTGAAGGTCATGAGATCTGAGTCTACAAATGATGAGCCCCCTCCCGTGAGGCATAGCAAACGGAGCCAAAGTGCAACCCAGTTAAGCACCAGATCAAGCTTCCCTTCTTCAGTAGGGTATGGTTTGAAAACTGTGCATAGCTTCTGTTTGAAGCCAGTCCAGAAAGGAAAGTCCATGAAACTCTCATTTCCAGTTAACTGCCAAGAAAAAGCCAAAGATAGAGATGAAGCTCAAGAGAGGTAGAGAGCCATCTGAAAAGAATGGTTACACCCTGCAACGTCCTCATTATCTGATCTGGAAAACATCTCTCCGTGCATCCCAGCATGCAGCCAGCATCTGGGGGTGACAGTGACCTCTGCGCCCATTGGCAATCTGCACTGTCTCTGACATCTGTAATGTGAACCTCATTCTGTTGGTTTTGTGAAGCGGTGTCAACCCTGCAGAACGAACCAACTGTGCCCTAACTCCCACTGTCCCCTGGGGCCCCTAGCATTCCCCCATCTGCACCCCTCCTGTGGCTTCTGATCCTAGGGAGCCCTCCTGCCCTGTCCAACACTCACATGAAGCGCATATTTCTTCTCCTGGGGCAACTTCTCCACAGAGAGTACATGACATGCCCACTCTCCAGACACGGGGAGATCCTGCCAAAGTAGCAAATCAGTGATAAGGACATAAAGTGATGAATAGAATTTTAGATCCTGATGGTAGACAGTCTGCAAAATCCAAGGGAGAATGGAATTGGAGGGGACCAGGGATCAGGATGTGGGCATGGAGCTTCCCTGCCAAGGGGCTGGGGGAAGTCACAGGCTGGGGGATGCACAGGATGATCCATGGGCCCTGTGCAGCTACTGGGTCACCCCCTTCTGCATCTCAGCCTTTGGCTTTGAGCTCTGTGATCGTCAAGATGTGCACAGTCTGTACTCTGGCTGGCAGAAGAAAGGACCCTGGGAAGACAATTGTAGACCTTTTGTGAGTGTAGGAAGGGGTAGGCTGGACTCCCAGTCCAAGAGGAGCTAAAACTGGAGTCGAGGGGTGTGCAAGGAGTGGGTGTGAGGGTTGTAGGCAGTCACAGTCATGGCAGAGGTGGCTCTGTCTGTGGGGTGATTGCCTCCTTGCAGGCACAGCACTGGAGATATCAGAGATCCACATGAAAAGGAAAAGCTGGAAATGGCACTATGGTTCAAATGGTAGAGCATCAACCTTGAGCAAAAGAGCTCAGGGACAGTACCCAGGACCTGAGTTCAAGCCTCATGACTGTAAAAGAAAAAGAACCAGGACTATGAGAGGGAACCTGGTACTCTCTTGGTCTAATCAGACACAAGAAGAGGCCGGGATAGTCTGTGGAAAAACACAGAGAACATCTTCCCCCAGCTCATCCTGTCCTGCATGCAGGGACAGCCATGTAACTAGGGCTACGGTGAGATCATCTTCACTCCTGTGCTGCCATCTGAATTGTAGGCCTCTGTCCTGGCATGGGGTGTCCTGATGGCTGAGCAGGTGCCCTAACCCTAGATGGAAAGCAGCCACTGACTGTGGTAGCTAAGGAGAGATCTGTTCCATAGCTATCAGGCCACCCAGCATGGGAGCCAGAACCACCCCTCACCCAGGTAGAGGCCAATGGTTCTCCAGGTGCTACTAACATTGCCCCACCCCTAGCTCTGGGTACACGTGACATTCCCTCCACAGGAGCAGGACAAAGTGAGGGATCAGGAAGCTGCCTATGGGCTTCAGATGATGGCCAGGCTGGCACTACAGATGGCCTCACTCTCTCACCACCTTTCCTCCATCATGCCTCTCTACCTCCCACCCATTAACCTTGGAAACCAATGAACTGGGCTCTCATCATTCCTCTCATCTCTTCACCCACCTTGCCATGCCTCCATCCCTCTGTCACGTCCACCCCACACACATCCCACCACCAGCCACCCTGTAGCTTATGAGGATCCCAGAGGAAGCTCTTGGTGAAGGTCTTGTGACCACAAAACAGTTACTATCACCCGCTCCGGCCTGATCCACCACAGAATAAGAACAGACAAGCAGGCACACACTGCAGCAGAGTTGCTCTGCTGCCACCCTGATTTCTTCATGGCCAGGACTTGGCTCTCCTCAGCCTCTCAGCTCAGTAACCAGAACATTGTGCTTTCACAGAGCCATGGCTTCCAGTCTCCATGGACACAATGACATCAAGGTGATGCCAACTTCCCCATCTCTATATACTTCTAACTATGGGATGGGAGCTGAGGTTCTCTTCTGTGACTCCATCCGCTAAGAGGCTCATGCAGATTTCTATCCTTTGCTCATCATGGTGACTCTTTGGTTAACAAGTCACTGCTGGGCTTCCAGTTCACCACATATAGAACCCATACTCCAACACTTTTCTTAGAAGGACTGATGACTTTTAAATATTCTCTAGTTCTAAATTTCTAGTTCCTTGTCTCTTTCATTTATATATTTCCCTTCCTCACATACTTCCCTTTTTTGCCTTCCTTCTTTCATTCCTGGCCTTGAACTCAAGACCTGGAGCTTTTTCTTAGCTTTTCTTTGCTCAAGGTAGCACTCTAGCTCTTGAGCCACAGCTCTACTTCAATCTTTGTTCTTGCTCTAAACTGGGAGTAAGAGTCTCATGCATTTTTCCCTTTCCTGGGTTGGTTTTAAACCACAATACTAAGATCAGGATCCTGAATATGCCTCGGATGACAGGTATTATCTAATCAAAACAAATTCAGGATTTCTTTTTTAGACATAATTAGTTCTTTCAGGTGAGCCACCACCCATTCATGCAAGAGCATTGCAGGATCCCAGCATTCATCTTGTCTCCAATCTTATTCCATCCATCTCACAATGGCCATCTAAAACACCCTGCTGCATGCCTAAAGTCGCAAGGAACGTTCTCAACGCCATGAGAAGCCCCCTTAAGCTCTTCCTCAGATATGCCCAGCCCCCATCCCACTTCCACATGAGCATTTGTTTACGAGAAATTTCCTGAGTACATCATCATCTTTTCCTCACCATTCAAATTTCATCTTTGGAGTCATTTCTCCCAGACAAAGAGGAACATGATCCATGGTTTGATAGCAGCTCCAGCTTCATAGTCCCAGCCACCAACACCCCCCCATTACCCTGCCAGACACCTGAATTCAAGAACAATGTTTTCACTACCCCTGACCCTTATCAAATGTTTTAACTTATACAGTGCATTAAAATAATTTTACTAAATGGAATAAACACATGGCATCAAGCTTCAGAATCTTTGCACCTGAACTTTTAGTGAATAACAGACACACCAGCATTTCTGTAGCCAACAGAAATCTTAGCTTTGAGATTTCAGCATTCCTGGTATCCAAGTTTGGATGTGCTAACACTGCCCTTAATGGGGCACTTCAATCACACAATCCCACAACAATCAATGTCATTTGACATTCACTGGTAGGTGGTGCTAGGAAAAAGACTGATGTGACAACTCCATGCTGGCTTGACCTATGCCATCTTTAAACCTGGAGCAAGTGGGGCTCCTCTCTCCATGACACCTTTTGTGTACTACCCCAGGAGGACCTTTACTTTGAGACAAAATTATGAAGACTATCTCTACCAGCAAAGATTCTAGTGAGATGTGCCTACATGGATAAAGCTAAAATCTCACTGAAGTGAAGTTGTTGGCAGTGCTGGAGCCTGAACTCAGGGCCTGGGCACTAAGCATTTGTACTCAAGACTAGCCCTTTACCACTTGAGCCCAAACTCCATTCCCAGCTGTTTTTATTTTTGGTAGTAAGAATCTATCAGACTTTCCTGTTCTAGGTGACTTGGAACTTCCATACTCAGATCTCAGCCTCCTGACCAGCCTGGATTAAAAGTGTGGATCAGCCATGCCCCACACCTGAGGACTTCTGCCAGCACATTTTTTCCCAAAAATTGGAAGAGGAAGATGAGGGAGGGTTGGGCTCATCCTGCCCTGCATATGAAGGAGAGCATCAGCGCCTGAACTTCATTCCCTGTTGTAGGCTGCTGGAGGAAAAGGAAGCAAATAGGCACAGGCTGGCAGCAGATGCCACAGAACAACTTGTGACCAAGACTCCCAGAGCAGACCTCAGAATCGATGACAGAGTTGGATCTACCCAGTAACAGAGGCAGTGGTGACACCTGAAACTGCGCGTTTGAGCCTTTGCTGCTAGTAAACAGGGCCACCTATGTCTCAATGAGAAAGGTGAGATTTTGGTGGAGAAGGTGAGATTAAACATTATGTATCATGCAAGAAGACAGACTATAAGGGGTCTTTTATTATTCCAAGTGAAATTTTGGATTTCCTCTTCTGTTTCTTTAAAGAATGACATTGGGATATTGATGAATATTGCACTGAATTTGTAGATAATCCTTATCAAGATTGCCATTTTTACAATATTACTTCTTCCAAAGCAGGAGCATAGGTTTTTGCATTTCCTCAGTTCTGCGTTAATTTCCTTCTCCAGGGTTTATAGTTCCATCAAAAAGGTGCTTTACATTCTAAGTTAATTCCTAGGTATTTTATTTTCTTTGATAGCTGTTGGGGACTGACTGTGGGGTCAGTCACCGTGACTGTGGGGTCAGTGACCTTGGACCCGCACAATTGAGTACACAAGGAAGTAAGCACTTATCATGATTTTGGGCTGTGTCAATAGCTTCTCATTTAACCTGTTTGGGACTTGATAGCTTCTCATTCAACCTATTTCAGACTTGATATTGTTTGTACGAATGTAGCCCCTGGCAGTTCCCTAGTTTAAAGAAGTGTATTTAAGATTGAGAACTTTAAATAAACGGGGCTACGGTCTTGGGCTACAGGCTTCTTAAGCTGTGTTTCCTGATTTGGGCTGTAGCCCTCCTGAACCCCATCTGTTTGTCTCTCTTCTATTTTTTCCTAGTCCTTGCCCCCTATTTCAGGAATCCCAATTTGCGAACCCTGGTTTGCTGCCGGTTGGCCCCGGCATCTTGCGCCCGAACAGGGACCCTGAAAATCTGGGACGAAGGTGACGGACCCCTCCCTGTGGTGAGTAACACATCGTAGGACTATTAAGAGAGGATCTTAAGAGAGTGTATAGTCAGGAGTAAAAATTATGGGTCAAGTTAATAGCCATAGGTTATTTCTACCGATCTTAACAGGCCTACTTGAAGCCCACGGAACGTGGGTGGAAAAAGGGGTGCTTCAGAACTTCCTACAGTTTGTCAAGGAGGCATGCCCAAGGTTTATAGAGGAGGAATTCCAAAAAAACCTGGCAGCGGATAGGAAAAAGAATTCAAGAATATTATAATGTATATGGCCCCGAAAAGACCCCAGTAGAGGCTATTGATGTATGGAATTTAGTAAGTGAATGCATAGATCCTCAACATGAGAATGCTGAACTTAATCTTGAATTAAGGGAACTTTATGAATTAAAGGACCCTTCTGAAAACCCTAAGGCTGAGCCATATGCCGCAGCCCAAGAGAGTCTAAGTGAGATCTTGAAAAGGGAACAACAACCAGTAGATATTGAGTATCAGAATTCAGGTTTGAATATCAAGGAGGAAAGTTATGATGAGTCAATGGAGGGCCGGATGGCTACGATAGAGAAGAAGTTAGAAGAAATGCTACATTTTCTATCGAAAATGGGGATGGAGCAGAGAGCCCCCCCAGAAGTAGGAAAGAAAGATGACCCTCAGGCCACTATGGTGTCTGATTCTAAACCTTACCCCTCACACCCACCGCCAACCGGCTGCAGCCTTACAGCCTCAATCCCTTTTTCAACCTTTAGGCAAGCCTAAAGGCCCTAGGATCAAGTCCCTTTTAACAGGCACTACAACCAGGCACAGTGCATCGCAATTAAACCTGACTCAGGCTGCTAGAGAGAGGGAAGATATTTCAGGGCCTCTATGCTTCCCTAGTTTAGTTGATCATGATGAACAAGTATATCATCAACCTGTTCCTGTTAAACTGTTACAGGCTCCCAATATGGGCCAACTGCCCCTTTTACTCAAGTAATATTGGAGGCCGCGTGTGCTGGTATTGCATGCCAAAATGACTGGAAGCGGCTTGCCAGAGCATGCCTTAGTGCAGGAGAGTACTTATTATGGGAGACAGAGTTCACTGCACAGTGTCGGGCTAAAATTGAAACAAATAGGTCTAAGAACCTGCCTTACACTGTTGATCAGTTGTTAGGAGAGGGAACCTATAAAAACAAGGAAGATCAATTGGGTTATGCAAAGGAGGCCTATTTGCAAATAAATGCTGCGGCGAGAGAGGCTTGGAAAAGGTTACGCAATTCCAATCATACAAAAAATCTAGTAGAAGTTAAACAGGGACCGAATGAACCTTATCTAGAATTTTTGTCACGATTAATGGAGACTGCGGACCGCCTAGTACAAGAAGAGAACGCAAGGAGGATTATAGTTAGACACATCGCCTATGAAAATGCCAACGCCGCCTGTCAGGCGGCTATCAGACCCCATAGGAATAAGGGAGAATGCACGGACTTTATTTCACTGTGTGCTGATATTGGACCCTCCCATGCACAAGGCCTTACCTTAGCCGCCGCTCCTCAAGGAAAGACTGTTACTGAGTTTCTAAAATATAGAGGTCAGCGGCATTCTCGGGATGCTAGACCCCCAGGGCGTTGCTTTTCTTGTGGACAAATAGGACATTGGATGACACAATGCCCACGCCAGGCCAGGCAAAAGAGAGAAAAATCACCTGGCACATGTCCACGCTGTGGTAAAGGGAAGCACTGGGCTAAAGATTGCAAGTCAGCAACAAATCGCAATGGCCGCCCATTTTTTGGGAAACTGGAGAAGGGGCCAGCCCCTGGCCGTGCAAAACCATGGGGCAGTCCCTCCCTCTTCTCGGCCACAAGTGCATCTTCTAACAACCCCCCAAGATCAGTCTCCAGCCTCCTCCATGCCAGCCCAGGCAGTGCAGGATTGGACCTCTGTTCCTCCACCTGCTCAGTATTGACCCCAGAGATGGGGACACATGCTCTCCCCACGGGGGTCTTCGGCCCCCTTCCCCTGGGAGTGGCTGGATTGCTGTTAGGGCGAAGTAGCTCAGCCCTTAAAGGGATACAGATTACACCTGGCAAAATTGACCAGGATTTTACTGGAGAAATCAAAGTTATGGCCTCTGCCCCGAAACACGTGGTATCGATCCCAGCCGGTCAAAAATTAGCACAACTAATACCTGTGCCTTTACCTCCCGGGGAGACTGCTAATTCCCCATGTGGACAGAGAGGATATAGATCTTCTGATATCTATTGAGTACAAAGCATAAAACAAGAGAGGCCCGAGATGACTATATTTATACAAGAAAAGCCCTTTAAAGGAATATTAGACACTGGAGCAGATGTGTCTGTGATATCTAAAAAACATTGGCCAGCCCAATGGCCCCTGACAACCTCTATGACTTCCCTACAGGGGATGGGGTATGCAACTGACCCACAGCAGAGCAGTGCGATTCTTACTTGGAGAGATGAGGAAGGGCACTCTGGTCATTTTCAGCCATTTGTCCTGGATCATCTGCCAATTAATTTATGGGGTCGTGATATCATGGAAAAAATGGGAGTGTATATGTTTAGTCCTAGTGCTGCGGTCACTAAGCAGTTACTTGATCAAGGCCTCCTCCCCTTTAGGGGACTAGGCCAAGCAGCACAGGGGAGCCAGAGCCTCTCTAACCCCAGTCTCACTCACAGAGACAAGGATTAGTGTATCGTGGTGAGAGCTAATGGATTATTAAAACATCAAATTGCTAAAATACAGAAAGGAGAGTCGTATCCCACTACACCTGTGAATATACTTAATCATGCTTTATTTGTTTTAAATTTTTTGAATTTGGATTCAAATAATTTATCTGCTGCTCAGCGATTCTGGGAAAAAAGAGAGCAGTGTGCTTTTGCCTTAGTAAAGTGGAAGGATCCCCTAACTGGTGCTTGGCATGGACCCGATCCTGTTCTAACCTGGGGTCGAGGGCATGTATGTGTTTTTTCACAAGGAGAAAATGATGCCCGCTGGCTGCCTGAATGCTGCGTTCGGATCGTGGAGAGTGACAGTGGCCATCCAAGCAGCGACTCACTGGGCCTACACCCCCAACCCTCCAGTGGTGCATCCTGCGACGTGGGAAGGACCTGAGTTATTTGTGCCTGTCAATTGGGACTGCTACTGATCCACTTGTTCCACACATTCATATGAGCTGTGTTTCTCCTCCTTTTACTATTATGTAGGGACCTTTTAACATATTCATTGACTCTACACAATTTAATATGTGACATTATTTTGTCTTTACCATCCCTCTTCTTAATAACCTTTTATGTAAAAGATGCCCAGGTGAAAAGCAAAGGCCTCCAGAGGTAAGTAGAAGTCGGCCGACCCCCCTGTATGTCTGCGTTTTATTTTATTTTATTTTATTTTATTTTATTTTTGTTTGTTTGAAAAGGTGCACTGTGGGCCTAAAACAGAGGCCTGGGTGGTCAAGGGACACCTTGACCCCCCCTCCCCTTCTGAGTTTCTTGTCAATAACAAGGCATACCTGAGAGTCCCACCAGCAAGACATGTCTAAATCTAAAAATAACTGTTTGGTGAAAACATTCATTTGAGCTCATGTTTTTTTGTGTTAAGTGTATCTGATTGAGTCCAATTTTCTTGTTATATGTCAATGTCTGATTATTTAAAATCTCCGTTTCTCTGTCTTGTTCGTGTTACATATTTTTCCTTGTCCAGTTTTGTCTTTAAAATTGGTACCATTTCTAAGTATGGATCCGTATGATTTTTCTGTGCGTACTCAAGCACACATCCTTGTTATTTTTTTTAACATTTCTGGGCCTAGCATGGCCGCTCCCCCATGTCTGCAGTTGTAACAAGCCCTGGAAAAATAAATTCCAGCTAAGTTGCCTTGCAAAAAGTTTTGTTTTGAACCTGGTTCTCATCTGTAAGAGTAAAATTGGCAAAACTCTCTTGACACAAACTTCTGGAAATTGAACGGCCGATATTAATTGTGCGTGCTTTATGATCTTTGAGTATGAATGTGTGTGAATGAGTGAGTGAACATGTTCAAGGTTAAATTGTCAGCATGCTGTATAAAACACTGGATAAATTTATACTTAAACACAAAGACAATTGGGTAATCTAAGCTTAAAACTTCAACAAAAATATTAGGTTTGAATGTTTTACAATGTCTCAAAGAATTATTGTGTTGTCTTAAAGAAAAACTGGTAAATATTTTTCTAGATCCTGAAATCTGCATTTTATTGCAAGGCATACAGCTGTTTACATTGTAAACATTGTATTCTGTTTAGCACAGAGGTGTTAGGGAATTTGGGATTTATTACTTTAAGTTAAAGTTTGGAGACATGTATTAGAGATTTAAATGTAAAATTGTTCATTAACGTCAGAAACTTTGTCTGTCTGTCTTTTCTTGCAAACTGACACTAGAAATCTAATGGTAAAATGTGGATAATGTGATTAGTATTTTAAAGGAATGTTTAAAGGTTTATCTCTGTATGATTTGGTTTCATGTTACTGGATTGCAATTGGATGTACCTTAGAAAAAGGAAGGAAACTAAGTCCAGACTTAGACTTTTGGTGCACTGATGTCTAGTTCTTGCATTAGGGAAAAACTGTTATTTGAGTTTAAACTGTTGTTGGAGTTTTAGACAGTAATCTAAACTGCAAAAAAAATGCCTCTTCTACAAGGAGGCCTGAAGGCAAAGGGCGTTCCTTGAGCCCAAGGAGACCTGGAGAAAAGGGAGTGCCTTGAACCCTTAAAGGTTTTTCAAATGCAAATGAAGACTAAAATGTTAAGTGTTTAAGTTAAAAAGTGTAAACGTTTTAAAGAATATTAGAAATGGGTTTCTGAATAATATTTGAAAGTGAAGTTGTCTTAAATGTTTTAAGAAAGAGAAAAAAGGAAAATCAGGACTACCAAAGTAACTTCCAGCTAGCCCATGGAGAAGAACAGCAATCCTTATTCAGATGTAACTTTGGCTTTTACCAGGTTCTAGGTAAGCTCATGCTTAGAGACTATTTCTGTGTTGACCACCTTGTTGCTTTAATTGGAGTAACGTGGCCTTTTGTAGGACTCACTAATCTGAAAACTGCAGTTCTGAGCCAACCCCGGGCAAAGCAAAGTCCCTGTGAGACTGTGGTGTCTAATCTGGCAGCAGAGTGCTAATTGAGGCAGAGTTGCTTTGGAGCTCAAAGTGGCAGAGTGCTAGCCTTGAGCTGGAGAGCTGAGGGACAGTACCCAGACCCCGAGTTCAAGTCCAGCAATCAAGCAAGTGAAATGCCCATGGGATGTTTATCCCTGTGTGGAGAGACACTACTGGGACAATGAAGTATCCAGATGCAGAAAGCCTCTGCGTGGATGGCAGAGATGGTGTCAGATACTAGAGTCACTCGTGTTTGGCCATTCAATATTAATCAGAGCCGGGAGGTCATAGAATAGTTTGTAAGCATGCCTTACTAATGCCCGTGCCTTCCATAACTGGGCAGGAACTTGTTAATCATCTGTGATAGTGGTAGTTTAAAGTTCTAACTGAGTAAAGTATGATTTGACTCCAGCCACAAATTCAGGAAAGTTTGTGGATCTGACAACTAATGCATTGTTTAAGGTTGCAGAAATTTAGTTCCCCAGACGATCAAGAAAAAGCCTTTGCAAATGGGTGCTATGTAAGCTACACTATTGTAGCCAAAGATGGTTTGTGCAGTTGTTAAATGTCAAATATGATCTCTAGTGTGGAGTAAATTATTGTTCCTAATATCTAATCCTTGCAACCCCTTGATAAAACAGGCTAGGCTTCTTAAGGTCCCTGGTCAAGCACAGAGACAACACCCCTGAGTCAGCCTGAAGAAGTCACAGAAGTTGAATCTCCGCCCATCAATCCCCGTTAGACCAAGGGACCAAAGTCATTTTTGGAAAATGTGACAGGATAAATTAGGGGTATAGAAAAGAGTAAAAAAATTGAACTTGTGTCTCTTTTAAAATAAAGACGGGGGAGATGTTGGGGACTGACTGTGCGATCAGTGACCGTGACTGTGGGGTCAGTGACCTTGGACCCGCACAATTGAGTACACAAGGAAGTAAGCTCTTATCATGATTTTGGGCTGTGTCAATAGCTTCTCATTTAACCTGTTTGGGACTTGATAGCTTCTCATTCAACCTATTTCAGACTTGATACTGTTTGTATGAATGTAGCCCCTGGCAGTTCCCTAGTTTAAAGAAGTGTATTTAAGATTGAGAACTGGAAATAAACTGGGCTAAGGTCTTGGGCTACAGGCTTCTTAAGCTGTGGCTCCTGATTTGGGCTGTAGCCCTCCTGAACCACATCTGTTTTTCTCTCTTCTATTTTTTCCTAGTCCTTCCCCCTATTTCAGGAATCCCAATCTACGAACCCTGGTTTGTTGCCGGTTGGCCCCGGCAGATAGCAAAATGAGTTGCTATCCTGATTCTTGCCTCATTCCTCTCATTTGTTGGCATATAGGAAGGCAGTTGACATTGAGGGTTAATTTTATACCCTGCTACCTTACCAAAGTTTTATATCAGCTCAGGCAGCTTCGGAGTAGAGTCTATAGGTTCTTTAAATACAGAATCATGTCATCTGTAAGGAGAGAAAGTTTCAGTTCCTCTTTCCCTTTTCCTCCTCACTCCAGTTAGAATGGCCAAGATCCAGAAGTCTAATAACGTATGCTGGAGGGGATGTGGCCAGGAGGGATCACTACTACACTGCTGGTGGGATTGCAAACTCGTTCAACCACTATGGAAAGCACTATGGCAGTATCCCAAAAAGACGAAACATAGAGCTCCCCTGTGATCCAGCAATTTCACTACTTGCCAATCGTCCAGATAGGACATACTAAATTCACTAGAACAATAACATTTATCACAGCACTATTTACTATAGCAAAGGTATGGAACCAACCCAGATGCATGTCAGTTGATGAGCAGATCAAATATGGTATTTTTACACAATGGAATTCTGTGCTTCTGTCAGAAAGAATGAGATAGACGAATTTGTAAGGAAATAGAAAGACTGTAAAGTTTAGAAATTAGTTTCTGTCTCCTCTCTCTCCTTCTCTATCTCTGTAAAATTTAGAAGTTACTGTTTCTCTCTCTTTCTCTCTCTCTCTCTCTCTCTCTCTCTCTCTCTCTCTCTCTCTCTCTCTCTCTCTCTCTCTCTCTCTCTCTCTCTCTCTCTCTCCAATCCTTAGGCTTGAACTCAGGGCCTGCGCTACTTTTGCTCAAGGTTAGCACTCTACCATTTGAACCACAGTGCTGCATCTGGCTTGCTCTTTTCACGTAGTATTGAGGAATCTAACCCAGGCCTTCATCCTTGATAGGTTAGCACTCTACCACTAAGCCACACAGTCAGCTTCTAGAGGTTTCTGACAAAGGTTTTCCTACATGTTATTATTTCTTCTGTGAGTGCTCTTAATGCTTGCTGAAGGTTGACTTTGTTTAGAAGACTTACCCTAATGCTCCCATATACAGAGATTCTATATATAGCTAAATGTTTTTCATTACTCAGAATTTCTCTATTGTGTATGTTCTGAAATGTACTGAAGACTGACTTCTGATTAAAAGTCATTGCACATTTGTACTATTCATTAGTTGTCTTTTCTTCTATGGGAATCAGGTTTGTGATGAACACAGAAGTATGCCTTCCAGGTCAAACACTTTCCACATTTGTAATATTCATAAGGTTTTTCTCTCCTATGTGCATTTTATACTTAGTCATGCGTTCATGATGGATTTTTCATATTCTTATATTCATATGATTTTTATCCTGTGTCTGTGTGGTATCATGCAAACTCAACTATGAGTTCTTCAAAAAAATTTCCCTTTCATTTTATTCATCGGATTGTATCCTGTGGGTGTTTAGTGATAAATCTTGACTTGTGCCTTCTGGGGAAAAGACTGAACATTTGCTACATTCATTAAGGGTTTTATCTTGTGTTGGTTCACTGACACAAGCTGAGTTTTCTTTCACAGACTAAAAAGTCTTTTCTATTTATTACATTGCTAAGGCTTCTCATATGTGTGAACTCTCTTACGCTTCCTGAAGGGTGAATACTGCACGAAAGACTTTCAACTTTGTTTATATTCCTAAGGTTTCTAATATGTGTGAATTCTGTTATGCCTCCTGTAATGTGACTTCCATCTGAAGGTCTTACCACATTTGATGCCCTCGTACAGTTTCCCTCCTGTGTGTGTTCTCTGATGCAATTTGAGGGAAGACTTCCATTTGAAAGACATTCCACAGCGGTTACATTCATAAGGCTTTTCTCCTATTTGAATTGTCTTATGCATGTTGAGGTTTGGCTCCGGTGTGAAGGAGTTTCCACATATGTTACACTCATAAGGTGTTTCTCCTGAGTATATTCTCTGATGAACATGGAGTTTTACCTTCCATTTGAAAGACTTTCCGCATTCACTACATGCATAAGTTTTCTCTCCTGTGTGTGTTCTATTATGCCCATCAAGATATGACTTCCACTTGAAGGTCTTTCCACATTTGTTGCACACATAAGTTTTCTCTCCTGTGTGTGTTCTTTGACGCAATTTGAGGGAAGATGTCTGTCTGAAAGACTTTACACATTGGTTACATTCATAAGGTTTCACTCCTGTGTGTATTCTCTGATGAACACGAAGTTTTCCCTTCCTTGGAAAGACTTTCCACATTCATTACACTTATAAGATTTCTCTCCTGTGTGTGTTATTTGATGAACTCGAAGGTGTATCTTCTGGGTGAAAGACTTTTCACATTTGTTACATTCATAAGGTTTCTCTTCTGTGTGTCTTCTCTGGTGCAAAGTGAGGTATGATTTCAGTCTAAAAGTCTTCCCACATTTATCCCATTCATAAGATTTCTCTTCTGAGTGAGATCTCTGATGTGTGCTGAGAGCTGAATTCTGTTCACAAATTTTATTACGTTCCTCATATTCATAAGGTTTGTCTTCTCTTGGAGATCGAGGTTGGAGCGTCAGATCTGACTTCTCAGAAATTAATTTTCACACTTGATGTACACATCACATATCTCAGGATATTTGCTCTGAGGTACTGTAAGGCATATTTCATTACTGAAAGATTTCTCACATTCACTACATGTATGAGGAGTCTCTCCTGTGTACATTTTCGGATGTGTAGTGATGGTCGGTGTTAAGTACAATATTTTTCATCACACAGTACATTTAGCAGTTTTCCTCCCTCCCTGAAGAATTTCTTGGGCAGGGAGAACAGAATTATGATACTGCAGATCTTTTGGACTGTCACAATCATGAATAAAATGCTCTGAATATCCGATGGATTTTTTAAGAACAGGAGACATACGAGATCTATATGCAGCATGCATCTCATCAGGCTTAGGAGACAGAAGCATGTTCTGACACTTAATGAACTCCTCAGTCCTCACCCCTAAGTTGTTACCGTTATTACTAATCAGCTCTGGATTATGTGTAGAGCTCAAATTTAAAGTTGTTGCTAATCTCACGTTTTCCTCCACTTCGATACTACTTGCAACTGCTACTTCACAAAGACATTCATGTGGACTTTCCTGGCAGGTCTTGAACACATTTTCCATTACCTGGACATCTAAAATGAGTCATAGAAAAAAAGACACAAACATACATGAGATACAAATATTCCTTACTGTAAATGTAATGACTTTACTTTCCCATCCTAAGTGTTAGATATTTTAAAATATAAAAGTGGAAATTGATTTATGAGAAATATATGCTTTTCTCCCTAACATATTAAGAAAATGATATTTTACAATGACCAATAATGTTTTTCTGTGTTTTAGTTCTCTTTTTATATCACAGGAAATATTTATTGAAATTACCCAACTATGTATTGCTACAGTTTTAAGCTGAGTACTACCTATAATATACCTGCAGCTGTTTTTTTTTCAAATACTGTTTTGTTTATACATTGAGGAATAGCTGCCTTTCTTTTATTTTTGAGAAATAATCTAAATATTGTGCTGTTTTGCATCTTTTTAAAACTTTCTTTTCTTTTCTTTTTGTAGTTCATAGGCCTCGGCCCTGTCCCTAAACACTTCAGCAGAAGACTATAACCCCTATCCTTGAGCTACAGCCCCATTTCCTGTTTTCTAGAGTTAACTACAGATAAGAGTCTCAGGTCCTGAGTAGCAGACAGGATTACCTTACCCAGTTTCAATGCTGTTTGCTTTTTAACCATTAAGTGAGGAACACGAGTTTTTTCTAGATTCAGCGGCCACAAGTTTGGTTTATATGTCTGTTTGCCTTTGATCCAAGCAAGAACGATTCTTGAGAGTAAGGACTTACACCTATATCCCTTCAGTTACAACTTCTCACTAAAATCTCAATTTAGGTATTTGTGGGAATTTTGAAATTTGTTTCTTTCCATTTGAAAAAATTCCTTTTCTAACACTCCTGTCCCTCAGAACCATGGAAGACCAGAAAATCTCCAGCTCATTGTCTAGTTAATTTTCTTATGTTGATTGAAACTTTGTTGTTGTTTTTTTCCTTCCCTTCCTGAGTTTGAACTGAGGACTTAACTACTGTCCTTGGGTTTTCTCAAGTCTAGAACCCTACCAATGAAATCATTACTTGTGGCTTTTTCTATGTATGTGGTAATAACGAATCAAACCTGTGTCTTTGTGCATGCTAGGCAAGCACTCTATCACTAGGCTCAAGTTCTGGTGGAAAGGTCTGGTTCTGAATACCAGTCTCTTCCTACCAGCAAAAAGATATTATCCTTATCAGAGAATAATGCCCTGACATATTCCTTGTTTGCTCAATCATTTATAGTCTTAGTTTTAAACAAATGTGATATCATTATGTCCTTCTTTCTTTCTTTCTTTCTTTCTTTCTTTCTTTCTTTCTTTCTTTCTTCCTTTCCTTCCTTCCCTCTTTCATCCCTCTTTCTTCTTTCTTTCTTTCTTTCTTTCTTTCTTTCTTTCTTTCTTTCGTTCTTTCTTTCTTTCTTGTTTTGTAGGCATGGGACTTGAATTCTACACCTAGCTGTTCTTCCTGAGCTCTTCAGCTCAAGGCTACTGCCCTATGTTTTAGCCTCAACCCCACTTCTCATTTTCTATTGGTTCATTGGAGAGAAGAGTCTAAGGTGTTTTTGTGATAGGTTAGTCTTTGAACCTTGATCCTCAGATCTCAGCCTCCTAAGTAGCTAGGATTACAGGCACGAGCCACGGGCTCATGGCTTTCCCATTTTATTTTGTTTCACAGTGATTTCTACAGAGAAATCTAACTTTAACTCTACTGCCACATAGAATTCATTATATCACCCTATGATTCTTGGTGCCGGGGGTTTGGGCTAGCCTGCACAAAGACCTGGTTCAGTTCCTTGGTACTACATACAAAGAAAAAGCCAGAAGTGGTGCTATGACTCAAGAAGTAGAGAGCTAGCCTTGAGAAAACCCAAGGACCATGCTCAGGCCCTGAGTCCAAGCATAGGATTGGGAAAAGAAAATGATTCTTGATTCATTCACAAAGAATTCCATAGATTCCACACAGGATTTAGGGTAACTAAGAATATTATTGCTCAGTACATCACAACATGAACTTACCAATGGGGCTCAGGCTCCAACATCAATATGAAGATGCATTCACTCACCTGTGATATTCTTGTCAGAGGAATTTCCTATCCAGAGTTCTGCACAGTGCTCTAGCTTGTCAATTAATACAGGTTTGGGAACACAGGGCCCTGTAAATTAGAAACAGTAGAGAATTATTGCTTATGTTTTGTCATCATTGCTTTAAGTTTGCAGACATCCTACTCACAAGTTATCTATTAAATCTTTTTTCTCATTTCTCACTGGCTCCATGGTTGACTTTTCCCCAGCTCTGGATTCATTTTGTATGGCATAAACTTAGCTGTCTTGCTCAAGGCTAGAAAAATACCAGTTTGAGTCCCAGCTCCACTTACATGCATAGGTCTTCATGCATGCTAGGCAAGCACTCAACCACAAAGTCAAACTCTTGACACTCCACTAACATTTTTGAGGGGTTACTTGGAGTTATGGAGTTTCATGGCAATTTTTATGCCATTGCTGGCTTCAAATTAAAATTCTTAGATTTCTTCCTCCTGAATATTTTAAGATTACAGGCATGAAACATTGCACCTAGTGCCAGGTTTCCATTATAAACTCACTGTTTAGTGATTTGTAGATCCTATTTCCAATAATGATATATATTCTATTCTGGATTGTTTATTCACTTACAATTACTGTGTAAGTTTGGAATGTCGTCTCCATTAGAGGAAACATAATTTAGAACTGTTGTCAAAGTATCCTGAAGGTATCCTGAAGAATGAGTACAAAATTACCTTAGGTTTTCTTTAGAAAGTAATGATACTTCTCAGGGCCTGGAATCTTTCATTTAAGTAGTATTGAAAGTTTGATATACATTCACGTATCTGCAAAATAACAAGGCAGTGGGTCTTGCAAGTGAATTTGACTTTTGCTCACCTAAGGACACCAGGTTGCTGTAGGTCTCCAGCATTACATCTCTGTACAGGGTCCTCTGAGCATTGTCCAGATGCTGCCAATCCTCCCAGCTGAAATCCACAGCTACATCATCAAATGACACCAGCTTCTGGAATGGCACATTTTCATCAAGTAATTAGCACTGAGTTATAAACACACCATGTCTGGAATTGTATTCTTTTTTTGTTGGAATTTTATTCCTTTACTTAAATGTTTAGACTTACATGAAATATTGACCTGAAAAGCTTAGGGATGGTGCCTAGGCCCAGAGTTCAAGTCCTAAGACCCACAAAAAAATAAAAAGGCAAGCCAGGTGTTGGTGGCTCACGCCTGTCATCCTAGCTACTCAGGAGACTGAGATCTGAGGACCATGGTTCAAAGCCAGCCTGGCACAAAATTCCATGAGACTCCTTTCCAATTACCCACCATATAATGTTTAATGACTTGTGGCATATCATGGTAAAGCAATTGTGGTATCGACAAAAATAAGTCGGGGGAGTAGATTTAGGTTATAAATTGAATTATTCCATTGAAAAGGAACTATATTATATGATGACATATGCTGGTACTGTGAGAATATTGCAAAATCTTAGGGTATCAAGTAATAATACTGTGAAGTACACCCAGAATGTTAATGTTCTATGTCTGGCATAATAGTCACTTGGGGAAGAAACTTTTTTTTCTTTTTTTGGCTGGGGGATTTGTAAGGCTTGAACTCTGGGCCTGGGCACTGTTCCTGAGCTCTTCAACTCAAGGCTATCACCCTACCTATGAAGCCACAGTGCCATTTCCCATATTCTAGTGGTTAACTGTAGATGAGAGTCTCATAGACTTTCTAATGCCCAGGCTGGCTTTGAACCAAATCTTTAGATATCAGCCTGATATCTGAGTAGCTAGGATTACAGGTAGAAGTCACGGCACCTGGCAAGAAATTTATTTCTTGCTGTTTTATACTACAAATTTACTGTATGTTTTACTTTTTCCAAAAGACTGAGGATGACCTTTGTTCTGTATATAATGGGAAGAGGGGTAGGGAGCTGTGAGCAGAAGAACTGAGGGGCAATACTCAGGGTAGGACAATAGCCTTAAACTAAAGAGCTCACGGCCCAAGGTCCAAGCCCCATGACTTTCCCCACTACCCCACAAAAAAAGGGAAAAAATTGGAGATTGGAGAGGATTTTCTAAAAAGAATATATAGAAATAGTAGTTCAAAATGTAGAAAGAAGTTCAATATTAACAGTCATGAGAAAAATTAAAATTACAATGAAATCATTACTTTAAATATGTTAATATAAATATAGTTTTAAACAAAAAGATCCACATAAACACACACAAACACACACACACACACACACACACATACAAAAAAACAACTTTCAAAGTCTAACTATTACTGGGAAGGTAGTGAGAAGAAGTAGAACTTTGGAATATTTCTGCAGGGAATATAAAACAATCAACAATTGCGTGGAGAGTGCTAAAAAAGTACTAAATATAGAATTACATAGAAATATGGTCCAACACTTCTATTTCTAGATTTGTACCTAGCAGAAGAGAAAGCAGAGACTAGAACAAATATGTGGAGAACCCATTCACAACTATTAATAATAATCAAAAGATTGAAATATGCAAAACAATGCATTGAAAAGCAATAACATTTTACTATATTTTACAGATGAATCTTGATTACAGTAAACTAAAAATACAGCAGTCATAAAGGAAGAGCTAGGGTATGTTTTCCCTTCCAGAGCTTCCAAGGATCAACAAAACCTTAGAGCCAAAAAGCACGATGGTTCCAGAGAATGGAGTAGAGAGGAACAGGAGCTGAATGTTTAATGATTATACATGGAAGATGAAAATTGCTCTAGATGGGTAGAATGAAGAGAGAACTGTACCCTAAACAATGGTTATGTAGCCACACAGGATGGGACACACTTATACTCCCTGATCTTGGGAAACTCAAGAAGGATTTCTAGCCATCCTAGATGCATGGAAAGATCTATCATAAAAACTAATGTGGAGGGGCTGGGAGTTTGGCATAGTTGTAGAGTGCTTGTATGAAGACGAAGGTTAAATTCCGCAGTACCACATACACAGAAAAATCCAGAAGTAGTGCTGTGGCTCAAGTAGAAGATCGCTAGGCTTGAGGAAAGCTGAAGGACAGTGCTCAGACCGAGTTCCAGCCAAAGGGCTTGTTTAAAAAAAAACCAGAAAGCTGAGCATGATGGGGTGGTGGCTCACTTCTATAATCCTAGCTACTCAGGAGGCTGAGATCTGAGGATCAAGGTTTAAAGCCATCCTGGCACAAAAAGACGTGAGACTCTTATCTCCAATTTACCTTTAGAAAATGGGAAGTGGGGCTTGGCTCCAGGGTAAGGTGGTACCCTGGAGCTGAAGAGCTCAGGGACAGTGCCCAGGCTGAGTTCAAGATCTATGACCCACCAAAAAAAAATAATAATGTGGAAAAATTTGGATTCTGTGAATTTTATCAGGCATATAAACGTCTTTTATGGCTGTTGAAATAACAAATTGTTTGGAAACATTTTAAAAGTTTTTACCTAGAAATGTACACTACAAATGGAATTAATAACAAACACAAAATATGCAAAAGATATAAATTATCACAATATGGGTATCCTGCTTCTGCATCTTTTCACTGACCCCTGTTCAAATGAGTCACATATTCTGAATCATTTCTCCCAGTCGATATATGCCACACATGTTAGCTTGTACTGAACTTCTTGGGAAATCAAAAGCAAATACTAAGCAAATGTGTGTTAGATTTTGTCAACAGTGATATTTCAAATATAAATCCCTACTCATTGCATTATTTAATATCAATGCCGGAGTCTAACTTACACTGGCAGAATCTTCAATCTTTTGAGAATCTTCAAAAGGGTGTGTAAATATTTAGGATCGTTATGTCTTCCTGGAGGAAAGATCCCTTTAGTAGTCTGTAGTCACCTTCTTTGTCTTTTCTTACTAATTTTAGTTTGAAGTCTATTGTATCTGATATGAGGATGGCAACTCCAGCCTGTTTATGGGGGCAGTTAGCTTGATAGAGTTTATTCCAACCTCTCACTTTCAAAAGATGATTGTTTTGGGGTAAGATGTGTCTCTTGAAGACAGCAGAACGATGGCTCTTGCTTTTTGATCCAACTAGACAACCTATGCCGTTGAATGGGAGAGTTAAGTCCATTGATATTGAGAGTTAGGATTGAGAGATATTTATTAGTTCCTACCATTTTTAAAAGCTTTTAGTAGGGCCTGTGTCTTGACAGTTCTTGAGGTCCTTAGATGGTATGCTGTTTAGGTGCCATTTCTTTCCCTATATTGCATTTATTTTGGTTTTCTATGTATAGAGCATCTTTGAGAATTCTCTGTAGTGTTGGTTTTGTTTCGACATATTGTTGCAGCTTTTCCCTGGAATGGAATGTTTTTATTGTTCCCTCAGTTATGAATGAGAGCTTAACTGGCTACAGTATTCTTGGTTGGTAGTTATTTGATTTAAGGGCATGACATATATGCTTCCAGTCACTTCGTGCTTGCATGGTCTCTGCTGAGAAATCTGGGGTTATTCTGATTGGTTTGCCTTTATAGGTTACTGATCCCTTTTCCCTGGCTGCCTTTATGATCTTTTCTTTCGTTTCTTTTGATCCAGTTCGGATTACAATGTGGCGGTGGGATGTTCTTTTCTGGTCAGGTCTGTTTGGGGTTCTAAAAGCTTCTCATATCTGGATGGGCCTGCCCTTCTGGATATTTGGGAAATTCTCTGAGATGATTCCCTGAAGTATATTTCCAATGCCATTGACCTCTTTCTCCACGCCCTCCTCAATACCAACTAGCCTTAAATTAGGCTTCCTAATTGTATCTTTGACCTCCTGAAGCGCTCTCTCAATTTTCCTAGATTTGGATTGACTCATTTTCTGTTCTTTCTCTATAATAACTAAATTATCTTCAGCCCCGGAAATTCTCCCCTCTGCATTGTCTAACCTGCTATCAAAGCTATCTACTTTATTTTTCATCTCCCTTGCTTCTAATTGCTCCCTTTTGATGCCTTGCATCTCTTGTTTTAGATCATATATGGATTTCTTTATCTCCTTGATTTCCTTTTGAGTGGTTAGCTCAGTAGCTTTATTTTCTTTGGACATTTGCTGGAGTTTGGTCACGTTTTTATTTGTGGATTCTATGAATTCATACATCTTTCTTTGAAAAACCTTTATTATGGCCTCCTTTATGGCTTCTTCTTTTTCACTTATCACCATGTTTATGCTTTCCTCTTGTTCAGCTATGGCTTTCTTTATATTCTCACATTTTCCATTAATGATGTTTATCAATTGCATTTGTGTAGCACTTGGAAGACTCTCCTCTAGGTGTGCCAGTGACTGTTCCATTGTCTGTTTACATTGGGTGGGGGATGTTGTTTCTTGATTTGACATTTTTCTTGAGTTTCTTGTACTGCCCATTTGAAAATGGGAGCAAGATTACTACTAAATACGATTATAGTTTTTCAGATATAGACCTGTGTAGTTTTTCAGATATAGACCAACCTAGACCTCTGTAGCTGGCAGACACTAGATGTTCAGAAGTTTTGATTGGTATTATCACTCTTTCTTTTTGTGCACTTACAGACCAGTCTAATACAACCACTGATAAGCGATTTATACCCAAAACAATAAGCCTCTCAATCCAATCTCTATTGTCTTTAAGTCTCTCTGAGCCTAGAGAATAATTAACCACCTACATATACAATATTGCTCAACAGCCATCAAGTGTAGATCCGTGCAGTATAAGGGTTGAAAGACGAGCAGAGTTCCAGAGATAGAAAAAAAGAATGAGAGAGGTCAGGGGCGGTACAAGAGGATTAACGTAGGAGTGTAAGAATATTGTAGTTATGAAGAAAAGGTATAGCATAAGGATAACTGACCTAAGTTGGTAAGTAGATAGCATATTTGAGTACAAAGTTTGGAAAGTATTAGAATAAAACTTATGTGTTGCTGCACGACTAGCTCTTAGGCCAACAAGTGGCCTCACAGTGGACCATGGGATGGATCTGTTTGTGTTGTCTACGTTGAGGGAAAGGGGTATTTCACAAGATGCAGAAGCGAAGATTTCAGAAGCCAAAGCTCTGAGTGAACTAGCTTGTAAAAAGCATTTTATTTTCTTTTATCTTTCTGCCAGTCTTGGGGCTTGAATTCAGGGCCTGAGCACTGTCCTCGGGTTTTCTCAAGTCCAGCCCTCTGCCACTTGAGCCACAGTGCCACATCTAGATTTTCTATCTACTTCATACTGAGCAATCAAACCCAGATCTTCATGGATGCTAGGCAAGCACTCTACCACTATGCCAAACTCTCAACCCTGACATAGTAATTATAAAGTCATCATCATCATATCAAAATATCCTTTCTCCTACAAAGAATGAACACTTATCTATGTGCGTAATGCTTTTTTTTTAAATTTCACTAATTCTTCTGTGTTTTTCCCTCTTGCATTTTTTACACATGACAGCAAAGCTAATCATCAGGAAAAAATTGATTAGGATACAGAAACCTAATGATATCCTAGTAGATTGACGTCAAAAATATGTGCAAGATGCCCTGTGTGTTTGACCTAGTGGTAGAGTCCTTGGCTACCACGCAAAAAGCCTCAGGTTTGATTCCTCATTACCACATACATAGAAAACGCTGCAAGTGGTGCTGTGGCTTGGTGGGACAGCTAAAGCCTAAAGAAAGCCCAAGAACAATGTTCGCACTCTGAGGTCAAGTCCCAAGACTAGCAAAAACAATAAAAAAATTCGACAAGGTGCAAAATGCAGGTAGAGAAGGCACTGTGCAGCATATGTTTTGTAAAGGATGAGGGCAATATTGACCCTTAAGTTTGGATCTTACCTAAGAAAGGCTCCTTGAGCCTGAGACCAGAGTGGTAGTTGGGCCTAGTGGAAGACATTGGGAATGGACAAATAAGGTTTGCTGTTTACTACATCCACATGTATATTGTGAGATTGGAGGAGAGATTCAGCCTCCAGTATGTCTTTGGTGAGGTCTTCTGTGAGCAAGGATCTTTGGTCATTGGGCCCTGAAAGGTGACCCTGCCTCCCTCACAATGGAACAGAATATGGAACCATGGTAACCAAGCCACTGTAACTAACAACCAGCTCAAGCCAGCTCACTTGGCCTGTGGCTCAGGAGGAAGAAAGATGTTGCTGTGATGTTGCCAAAGGTCAGGAATCTCGAGTCTCAGGCATGGAAGTTGTGGATGTCTTACTCGAAGATGTACATGCTAGATCTTTGCCAAGCCACAAATCCAGTATAACAGGCCTTTCTCTAAGAAGAAGGCCAGGAAAATCCAGGGCAACCAGATGAGGTAAATTTCTAAGAAGAAATGTATTTGACCCCATCATCCTCCCCACACACTACAACTTTCTTTTTTTTCATTTTTTTATTGTAATTAGAAAAAGGGTTACATGATATTTGCCAGGTAGAAGGTGCATTACTTCACATACATTGATACTCTTTCACATGTCTTTGTACCCATTAACCTCCAACCCCACACCCCCCACCCTTCTTGGTTTTCCACCCTTCCCTATCAAATTTCAAATATCCAAATACAAACAAATTCAATATATCAGATAACAAAGTGAGATACTATACCAATATGGGATAACCAAGAGACAGTAAAGGAGATGAGAAACAACATAGTACATTAAGGACAACAATCATTCAATATATGGCTTTTGTTTCAATATCCTGGAGGTCCTTTCAATTAGCTTCACATTATATGGCCTTATATATGGCCTTTTGCTCTATTGCAAATCTCTGCAAGTAGAGCCCAAGGTATCTACTGATTATGATGAATGAGGGAAACCACTGAGCCTAAGTTCCTTTGAGTCTGGCTTACTTCACTTAATATGATTTTTTCTAAGTCTTTCCATATCCTAACAAATGGGGCGATGTCATTCTTTCTGACAGCAGCATAGAGTTCCATTGTGTACAAATACCACAACTTGTTGATCCGCTCATCAACTGAGGGACATCTGGGTTGGTTCCATATCTTTGCTATGGTGAATAGCGCTGCAATGAACATTGTTGTGCTAGTGGGTTTAGTATGCCCTTGTTTCTGGATTGTTGGGTAAACGCCAAGTAGTGGTATTGCTGGGTCATAGGGGAGTTCTATGTTTAGCCTTTTGAGGCACTGCCACACTGCTTTCCATAATGGTTGAATGAGTTTGCACTCCCACCAACAGTGTAGTAGTGATCCCTCCTGGCCACATCCCCTCCAGCATCTGTTGTCATTCGTTTTCCTGATCCTGGCCATTCTAACTGGAGTGAGGTGGAATCTTAGAGTTCTTTTGATATGCAATTCTTTTATGACAAGAGATGTTGAGCATTTCTTCATGTGTCTATAGGCCATTTTTGTTTCTTCTTCAGAGAAGACTCTCTTTAAGTCTTTGCCCCATTTTTTAATGGGATGGGTGTTACTTTGGTGGTTAGTTTTGGAGTGATTCAATTTTTTGAGTTGTTGATATATTTTAGATATGAGGCCTTTGTCCGTTGTTTGGTTGGTGAAGATCTTCTCCCACTCTGTAGGCTTCCTGATTAGTTTACTACCTATATCCATTGCCATACAAAAGCTCTGCAGTTTAATGCAGTCCCACTTATCCAGCCTTTCTTTGATTTGTTGTGATTCTTGGTCCTTATTAAGAAAGTTTCGACCTCTGCCAAGGAGGCCGAGTGTATCTCCTATTCCTTCCTGTAAACTTTTCACTGTGTCAGTTTTACCTCCAGGTCTTTGATCCATTTGGAGTTAATCCTAGTGCAAGGTGACAAAGAAGGATCCAACTATAGTTTTCTGCAGGTGCTTTACCAGTTCTGCCAGAACAACTTGTTGAAGAGGCTATCTTTCTTCCATTCTATTTTTTGGCTCCCTTGTCAAAGATTAGGTGGCCATAGGTCTGTGGTTTAATATCTGGGTCTGCAGTTCTATTCCATTGGACTTCAGGCCTGTTCTTATGCCAGTACCAAGCTGTTTTGAGACTTATAGCTCTGTAATAGAGTCTAAAGTTTGGAATTGAAATTCCTCCAGCGCTGTTCTTTCTGCTAAGAAGTGTTTTTGCTTACGGGGTCTTTTATTATTCCATATGAAATTTTGAATTGCCTCTTCTATATCTTTAAAGAATGACATTGGGATGTTGATGGGTATTGCATTGAATTTGTAGATAGCCCTTGGCAAGATTGTCATTTTCACAATGTTGATTCTTCCAATCCAGGAGCATGGGAGGTTTTTCCATTTCCTTAGTTCTGCTTTAATTTCCTTTTTTAGGGTTTTAAAGTTTTCATCTAAACAGTCCTTTACATTCTTAGTTAAGCTAAATCCTAGGTACTATATTTTCTTTGAGGCTATTGTGAAAGGAGTTTCTTTCCTGATTATTCCCTCGTTCCTCTCACTATTGGCGTAAAGGAAGGCAGTTGATTTGTGAGGGTTGATTTTATGGCCTGCTACCCTTCCAAAGATTTGAATCAGCTCAAGGAGCTTGGGAGTAGAGTCTATAGGATTCTTTAAATACAGAATCATGTCATCTGCAAAGAGGGATAGTTTTATTTCCTCTTTCCCTACATGGATCCCTTTCATGCTTGCTTCTTGCCTTATTGCAGTGCCTAGGAAATTTAGTACTATGTTAGAAAGGAGTGGAGAGAGTGGGCATCCTTGTCTCATTCCTGATTTTAGAGGGAATGGCTTTAGATTTTCACCAGTAAGTATAATACTAGCAGTGGGTTTCTCATACACAGCCTTTATTACATTGAGAAATGTTCCATGGAGTCCTAGTTTCTCCACATCTTTTAACATTAAGGGGTTTTGGATCTTGTCAAATACCTTTTCCGCATCTATTGAGACAATCATGTGATTTTTGTCCTTGCTCCTGTTGATGTGTTGAATTGTATTAATTGATTTGTGTATGTTGAACCAGCTTTGCCTCCTTGTGATGAATCCAGTTTCATCATCGTGTATAATTTTTTGATGAGTTGTTGTAGACGGTTGGCCCGTATTTTGTTGAGTAGTTTTGCATCGATGTTCATTCAAGAAATGGGTCTATAGTTCTCTTTCTTTGATGAATCTCTGTCTGGTTTGGGGATGAGGGATATACTGGCTTCACAGAATGAGTTTGGTAAACAACCTTCATTTTCAATTTCGTTGAAGAGCTTGAGGAATATTCGTGTGAGCTCTGCTTTGAAGACCTTATAGAATTCAGCTGTGAATCCATCTGGCCCTGGGCTCTTTTTAAGTGGAAGTTGTCTAATTTCCATTTCTATTTCAGAGCTTGAAATAGGCCTGTTGAGTTGGGTTAGCTCTTCTGGGTTCAGTGTGGGTATGTTATTATTGTCTAGGAATTCATCCATTTCTTCTAGATTCTCAAATTTGTTGGCGTAAAGGTTTGAGAAGTATTCCCTCATGATATTCTGGATCTTGGTAATTTCTGTCGTGATATTACCATTTTCATCTGCGATTTTGTTTATTTCGATATGCTCTCTTGTTTTTTTTGGTAAGATTTGCTAAGGGCTTCTCAATTTTGTTAATTCTTTCAAAGAACCAACTCCTTGTTTTGTTGATTCTTTCTATAGGTTTTTTTTATTCCAAATCATGTAATTCTGCTTTGATTTTAATAATTTGCTTTCTCCTAATGGGTTTAGGGTTGGTTTGTTGCTCTTTTTCCAGGAGGTTAAAGTGAGACATTAACTAGTTGGTTTGCCATTTTTCCAACTTGCTGTTGTAGGCACTCAGCGCTATAAATTTTCCTCTGAGTACTGCCTTTGTTGTGTCCCTAAGGAGTTGATATTTGTGTGCTCCTTATTGTTAAATTTCATAAACAGTTGGATATCTGTTCTGATCTCTTGGATTACCCATTGTTTTTGATTCAACAATGTGTTGTTCAGTCTCCATGAGTTACAGGGTTTTCGTTGGTGGATATATGTGTTCATCTCCAGTTTGATGCCTTTATGGTCTGAGAGTGTACATGGAATAATTTCAGTGTTTCTGAATCTGTCCAGGTTTGTTTTATGGCCTAAGATGTGGTCTATTATGGAAAATGTTCCATGTGCTGCTGAGAAAAACGTATATTGTGTTGTTACTGGGTGGAATATTCTGCAGATGTCTGTTAGATCTAGTTGGTCTATATAGTTGTTCAGTTCTAAAGTTTCTCTGTTGAGTTTTGCCTTGTTGATCTGTACATAGGAGAGAGTGGTGTGTTAAACTCACCAACAATCACTGTATTTCGATCTATGTATGGTTTCAGTGTAAGTAAAGTTTGCTTGATAAAGGTTGGAGCTCCGGGATTGGGTGTGTAAATATTTAGGATCGTTATGTCTTCCTGGAGGAAAGATCCCTTTAGTAGTCTGTAGTCACCTTCTTTGTCTTTTCTTACTAATTTTAGTTTGAAGTCTATTGTATCTGATATGAGGATGGCAACTCCAGCCTGTTTATGGGGGCAGTTAGCTTGATAGAGATTATTCCAACCTCTCACTTTCAAAAGATGATTGTTTTTGGGTAAGATGTGTCTCTTGAAGACAGCAGAACGATGGCTCTTGCTTTTTGATCCAACTAGACAGCCTATGCCGTTTAATTGGAGAGTTAAGTCCATTGATATTGAGAGTTAGGATTGAGAGATATTTATTTGTTCCTACCATTTTTAAAAGCTTTTAGTAGGGCCTGTGTCTTGACAGTTCTTGTGGTCCTTAGATGGTATGCTGTTTAGGTGCCATTTCTTTCCCTATATTGCATTTATTTTGGTTTTCTATGTATAGAGCATCTTTGAGAATTCTCTGTAGTGTTGGTTTTGTTTCGACATATTGTTGCAGCTTTTCCCTGGAATGGAATGTTTTTATTGTTCCCTCAGTTATGAATGAGAGCTTAGCTGGCTACAGTATTCTTGGTTGGTAGTTATTTGATTTAAGGGCATGACATATATGCTTCCAGTCACTTCGTGCTTGCATGGTCTCTGCTGAGAAATCTGGGGTTATTCTGATTGGTTTGCCTTTATAGGTTACTGATCCCTTTTCCCTGGCTGCCTTTACGATCTTTTCTTTCGTTTCTTTTGATCCAGTTCGGATTACAATGTGGCGGTGGGATGTTCTTTTCTGGTCAGGTCTGTTTGGGGTTCTAAAAGCTTCTCGTTTCTCGATGGGCCTGCCCTTCTGGATATTTGGGAAATTCTCTGAGATGATTCCCTGAAGTATATTTCCAATGCCATTGACCTCTTTCTCCACGCCCTCCTCAATACCAACTAGCCTTAAATTAGGCTTCCTAATTGTATCTTTGACCTCCTGAAGCGCTCTCTCAATTTTCCTAGATTTGGATTGACTCATTTTCTGTTCTTTCTCTATAATAACTAAATTATCTTCAGCCCCGGAAATTCTCCCCTCTGCATTGTCTAACCTGCTATCAAAGCTATCTACTTTATTTTTCATCTCCCTTGCTTCTAATTGCTCCCTTTTGATGCCTTGCATCTCTTGTTTTAGATCATATATGGATTTCTTTATCTCCTTGATTTCCTTTTGAGTGGTTAGCTCAGTAGCTTTATTTTCTTTGGACATTTGCTGGAGTTTGGTCACGTTTTTATTTGTGGATTCTATGAATTCATACATCTTTCTTTGAAAAACCTTTATTATGGCCTCCTTTATGGCTTCTTCTTTTTCACTTATCACCTTATTTATGCTTTCCTCTTGTTCAGCTATGGCTTCCTCCATTACCTCTTTCTGTATATTTTCACATTTTTCATTAATGATGTTTATCAATTGCATTTGTGTAGCACTTGGAAGACTCTCCTCTAGGTGTGCCAGTGACTGTTCCATTGTCTGTTTACATTGGGTGGGGGATGTTGTTTCTTGATTTGACATTTTTCTTGAGTTTCTTGTTCTGCCCATTTGAAAATGGGAGCAAGATTACTACTAAATATGTTTATAGTTTTTCAGATATAGACCTCTGTAGTTTTTCAGATATAGACCAACCTAGACCTCTGTAGCTGGCAGACACTAGATGTTCAGAAGTTTTGATTGGTATTATCACTCTTTCTTTTTGTGCACTTACAGACCAGTCTAATACAACCACTGATAAGCGATTTATACCCAAAACAATAAGCCTCTCAATCCAATCTCTATTGTCTTTAAGTCCCTCTGAGCCTAGAGAATAATTAACCACCTACATATACAATATTGCTCAACAGCCATCAAGTGTAGATCTGTGCAGTATAAGGGTTGAAAGATGCGCAGAGGTCCAGAGATAGAAAAAAAGAATGAGAGGTCAGGGAAGTACAAGAGGATTAACGTAGGTGTTTAAGAATATTGTAGTCATGAAGGAAAGGTATAGCATAAGTATAACTGACCTAAGTTGGTAAGTAGGTAGCATATTTGATTACAAAGTTTGGAAATTATTAGAATAAAACTTATGTGTTGCTGCACGACTAGCTCATAGCCCAACCAGAGGCCTCACAGTGGACCATGGGATGAATCTGTTTTTCTTGTCTTCGTTGAGGGAAAGGGGTATTGCACAAGATGCAGTAGTGAAGATTTCAGAAGCAAATGCTGTGAGTGAATTGGCTCATAAAATGCATTTTTATTTTCTTTTATCTTTCTGCCAGTCTTGGGGCTGGAATTCAGGGCCTGACCACTGTCCTCGGGTTTTCTCAAGTCTAGCCCTCTGCCACTTGAGCCACAGTGCCACATCTAGATTTTCTATCTACGTCATACTGAGCAATCAAACCCAGATCTTCATGGATGCTAGGCAAGCACTCTACCACTACGCCAAACTCTCAACCCTGACATAGTAATTATAAAATCATCGTCATCATATCAAATATCCTTTCTCCTACAAAGAATGAATACTTATCTATGTGCGTAATGCTTTTTTTTTATTTCACTAATTCTTCTGTGTTTTTCCCACTTGCATTTTTTACACATGACAGCAAAGCTAATCATCGGTAAAAAATTGATTAGGATACAGAAACCTAATAATATCCTAGTAGATTGACGTCAAAAATATGTGCAAGATGCCCTGTGTGTTTGACCTAGTGGTAGAGTCCTTGGCTACCACGCAAAAAGCCTCAGGTTTGATTCCTCATTACCACATACATAGAAAACGCTGCAAGTGGTGCTGTGGCTCGGTGGGACAGCTAAAGCCTAAAGAAAGCCCAAGAACAATGTTCACACTCTGATTTCAAGTCCCAAGACTAGCAAAAACAAAAAAAAATTCGACAAGGGGAAAACTGCAGGCAGAGAAGGCACTGTGCAGCATATGTTTTGTAAAGGATGAGGGCAATATTGACGCTTAAGTTTGGATCTTACCTAAGAATGGCTAATAGAGCCTGAGACCAGACTGGTAGTTGGGCCTAGTGGAAGACATTGGGAATGGACAAATAAGGTGTGCTGTTTACTACATCCACATGTATATTGTGAGATTGGAGGAGAGATTCAGCCTCCAGTATGTCTTTGGTGAGGTCTTCTGTGAGCAAGGATCTTTGGTCATTGGGCCCTGAAAGGTGACCCTGCCTCCCTCACAATGGAACAGAATATGGAACCCTGGTAACCAAGCCACTGTAACAACCAACTCAAGCCAGCTCACTTGGCCTGTGGCTCAGGAGGAAGAAAGATGTTGCTGTGCTGTTGCCAAAGGTCAGGAAACTCGAGTCTCCGGCATGGAAGATGTGGATGTCTTACACGAAGGTGTACATGGTAGATCATTGCTAAGCCACAAATGCAGTTTAACAGGCCTTTCTCTAAGAAGAAGGCCTGGAAAATCCAGGGCAACCAGATGAGGTAAATTTCTAAGACGAAATGTATTTGACCCCATCATCCTCCTCACACACTACAATTTTCTTTTTTTAAAATTTTTTTATTGTAATTAGTAAAAGGGTTACATGATACTTGCCAGATAGAAGGTGCATTAATTCACATACATTGATACCCTTTCACATGTGTTGGTACCCATTTCCCTCCAAACCCACACCCCCCACCCGTCTTGGTTTTCCCCCATTCCCTATCAAATTTCAAGTATCCAAATACAAATAAATTCAATATATCAGATAACAAAGTGAGATACTATACCAATATGGGATAACCAAGGGACAGCAAAGGAGATGAAAGACAACATAGTACATTAAGGACAACAATCATTCATTATGTGGCTTTTGTTTCAATACCCTGGAGGTCCTTTCAATTAGCTTCACATTATATGGCGTTATATATGGCCTTTTGCTCTATTGCAAATCTCTGCCAGTGGAGCCCAAGGTTTCTACTGATTATGACGAATGAGAGAAACCACTGAGCCTAAGTTCCTTTGAGTCTGGCTTACTTCACTTAATATGATTTTTTCTAAGTCTTTCCATTTCCTAACAAATGGGGCGATGTCATTCTTTCTGACAGCAGCATAGAATTCCATTGTGTACAAATACCACAACTTGTTGATCCGCTCATCAACTGAGGGACATCTGGGTTGGTTCCATATCTTTGCTATGGTGAATAGTGCTGCAATGAACATTGTTGTGCTAGTGGGTTTAGTATGCCCTTGTTTCTGGATTGTTGGGTAAATGCCAAGTAGTGCAATTGCTGGGTCATAGGGAAGTTCTATGTTTAGCCTTTTGAGGCACTGCCACACTGCTTTCCATAGTGGTTGAACGAGTTTGCACTCCCACCAACAGTGTAGTAGTGATCCCTCCTGGCCACATCCCCTCCAGCATCTGTTCTCATTCGTTTTCCTGATCCTGGTCATTGTAACTGGAGTGAGGTGGAATCTTAGAGTTGTTTTGATTTGCATTTCTTTTATGACCAGAGATGTGGAGCATTTCTTCATATGTCTATAGGCCATTTTTGTTTCTTCTTCAGAGAAGACTCTCTTTAAGTCTTTGGCCCATTTTTTAATGGGATGGGTGTTATTTTGGAGGTTAGTTTTGGAGTGATTCACTTTTTGAGTTGTTGATATATTTTAGATATGAGGCCTTTGTCTGTTGTTTGGTTGGTGAAGATCTTCTCCCACACTGTAGGCTTCCTGATTAGTTTACTAGCTATATCCGTTGCCATACAAAGCTCTGCATTTAATGCAGTCCCACTTATCCAGCCTTTCTCTGATTTGTTGTGATTCTTGGTCGTTATTAAGAAAGTTTCGACCTGTGCCAAGAAGGCCTAGTGTATCTCCTATTCCTTCCTGTAAACGTTTCAGTGTGTCAGCTTTTACCTCCAGGTCTTTGATCCATTTGGATTTAATTCTAGTGCAAGGTGACAAAGAAGGATCCAACTTTAGTTTTCTGCAGGTGCTTAACCAGTTCTGCCAACACAATTTGTTGAAGAGGCTATCTTTCTTCCATTCTATTTTTTTGGCTCCCTTGTCAAAGATTAGGTGGCCGTAGGTCTGTGGTTTAATATCTCGGTCCGCAGTTCTATTCCATTGGACTTCAGGCCTGTTCTTGTGCCAGTACAAAGCTGTTTTGAGAATTATAGCTCTATAATAGAGTCTAAAGTTTGGAATTGAAATTCCTCCAGCGCTGTACTGTCAGCTAAGAAGTGTTTTTGCTCTACAGGGTCTTTTATTATTCCATATGAAATTTTGAATTGCCTCTTCTATTTCTTTAAAGAATGACATTGGGATGTTGATGGGTATTGCATTGAATTTGTAGATACCCTTGGCAAGATTGTCATTTTCACAATGTTGATTCTTTCAATCCAGGAGCATGGGAGGTTTTTCCATTTCCTTAGTTCTGCTTTAATTTCCTTTTTTAGGGTTTTAAAGTTTTCATCTAAACGGTCCTTTACATTCTTAGTTAAGCTAATTCCTAGGTACTTTATTTTCATTGAGGCTATTGTGAAAGGAGTTTCTTTCCTGATTATTGCCTCGTTTCTCTCACTGTTGGCGTAAAGGAAGGCAGTTGATTTGTGAGGGTTGATTTTATGGCCTGCTGCCCTTCCAAAGCTTAGAATCAGCTCAAGGAGCTTGGGAGTAGAGTCGATAGGATTCTTTATATACAGAATCATGTCATCTGCAAAGAGGGATAGTTTTATTTCCTCTTTCCCTACTTGGATCCCCTTTATGCTTGCTTCTTGCCTTATTGCACTGCCTAGGAATTCTAGTACTATGTTAAAAAGGAGTGGAGAGAGTGGGGATCCTGAACGCTACCCCTTAGCACTTTTATGCAAATCTTAGGCCTGTGGCATTTTAAGCACAATTCAACGCTCTGGTTTTTGCTGGTTAATTAGAGGTAAAAATCTTATGGAATTTATTGCATGGCTGATTTTGAACTGGAATCCTCAGGTCTCAGCTTATCTTGAGTAGCTAGGATTACAGTACTTTTACAACCTGTATGCTCATACACATCGCTTCTGATCCAAACACTCATTGTTCAATTTAACTAACAAGATGTGAGGAAAGATGATTGAGTCTAATTTACTAGATGGGCTTCTAATGAGTATATATTTCCACTTCCACTCTGAAGCGAGGGAAATGTTTCTGGTACATGTTTCAACTATCTCCCAAAGAGGAAATCATATGTGAGTACGTTTGCTAGTATTTCAGATAGGAGATGGACTTTGCTGTTTGGAACCTGTTGGGCAGAGTGTATCAGCTGGGCTGTGATAACAGAGATGATGTTTCAGACAGGAATATTGTCATCCCAGACAAACTTAGTCCAGATCCTTGGATTTCAGGCCTTGAGTAGATAGAATTACAAGTGTGAGCTGCCACCACCACCTGGTTCATTTTGGAAACCTTAATTGCTTCTCATTTGTTCCTTTCCTTTTTTGGAAGATTGATCTAAGCTGGCTGGTTGTGCATCACAATGAAGTGATTGGCCTGAGGAATTGCAAATATTTGTTTCATCAGCACGGAATGAATAAAGTTGATCTAAACCCAATAGTATTTTCCTTCTGATAAATAGGGAACTTACCCATATCATTTTTCCTTGCCTTTGCTTTCCCAAAGCAAGCAACATGTTTCTTAAAACTATGCTTCATGAGAATATTATAATTAGAAGCTATCTTCTGCACACTTCAGAATAGTCCTTGCATTTATAAACTTATATTACAATACTAGGTAGAAGAATGGTGACTGTTAGTTTCATAACTATTTCATATGTTTTACTCTTTAAGGCTCATTAACTCAAGAAGGGATTAAATACATTTAGATAATAGTAGAACATAGCTGCTGCTGATTTGATGTGTGTGCAGATGATACACAGATTTATTAGCATTACTCAAAATTTTCTTCAGTTTTCAGTAGTAGACTGCTATGCTAACTGGAAGGTGATAGTAATGCTGCTGAAATTCTATGAATCAGCTATGATGCAGAATTTCAGGGGAGAGTATTTGCTAGGGACTTAATTTCTAAGACGCATATCAAGAATATTGAACTATAACACCAAATGATGGAGGACTCAGCGTCACATTTTGTTTATTTTATGCAAGTCCTGGGACTTGAACCCAGGGCCTGGGAACTGTCCTTAAATGTTTTTTTTTGCTTCAGGCTAGTGTTCTACCACTTGATCCACAGCTCCACTTCCAGATTTTTGGTAATGAACTGTAAATCAGAATATCATGCAATTTGTTTGGGCTGGATTCAAACCTGATTCTGTGTAAATAGGATTCCAAGTGTGAGCGCACAGAGCCTGGCTAGTATCATTCACCATTCAAGTCATGGAACTGCAATTCTGCACCTGGGTCTTGTCACTGAGCTTTTCAGCTCAAGACTACTGCCCTATCCCTTGAGCCATAGGGCCACTTCTGGGTTTCTGGTGGTTAATTACAGATAAGAGTCACATGGACTTCAGTGCCCAGGCTGAATTTGAACTGCTATCCTTGGATCCCAGCCTCTGACTAGCTACATTTACAAGTGTGAGCCAGCATACCAGGCTAAATTATTTTTTAAGTTAATTTTTTTGTTAAGTCAATATATAGTTGGCATACGGTTACATAAGTAATGAACACATTTCTTAAGAAAATTTTTATCCCCTCCCTCATTTTTCTCTGTTTTCCTAACCTCAGCCCCCTCTCCACCCAGATTGTTCAGTTCATTTCCGTTAAGTGTCTTCCAAGTATCACTGTTCAATTGGTTCACCCTTTTTCCTTTGTTTTTTTTTACCATTTTAGTATAGCCTCTCCATTCCCCAAATCACATAAACCTATGTACAAGACACAGGGTACCCGAATTCAACACAGTGACTACAGAGAATAAAACTAAAGGGAAAAAGAAGAAAAGAGGTGAAAAGCAAAGAAAATGAAAGAACATCATACAGTACCTTAGAAGCAACAACACTGAAAAAACAAAACATAAAACCTTGGGCTGAAAATGTAGCTTGCCTAGCATGTATGAAACCCTGGATTCCATTCCTCAGCACCACATAAACACTTTTCTCCAAGTGACAAAAATCTGTCACATTTAAGTCAGGCTTCAAAACTTTGCTAGGAACCAGTTACATGATTTGGAAGAAAGTCCAATTTTCAAAAAATCACTAGCCAGGGGCTGAAGGGTCATATTGTCATTCTACTAGCCAGGGAGAAGGTGATTCAAAGCCTTTGCAAGCAAAAAAACGAAAACAAAAAAAACTGTAAGATTCTTCTCTCCATTTATCCACCCAAAAACTAAGTGGACTTGTGGCTAAAACTGGTACAGCATTAGCCTTGAGGAAAAAGAACTTAGAGATCTTGCCCAGATCCAAAGTTCAAGGTCCCCACCAAGAAAGAAAAAAAGAGGAGTCCAGATACCTTAGTTTCAAAAGTATATCTGGATATCTTAGTAGATTTTTCTGATCTTTCCTCATTCATCTCATGGAACCACATAATCTTGATCCTGATCTGACTAAGAGCCTGCATTGTGCTTAATAAATTCATTCCACATATTCCAGTAGAATCTGGACAGCTAACAGCCACTTACCAATGCTTTATTCTACGTTTAGGCCAGTATGTGTTCATACCATCGACACAGTCAGCTATATCATCTTTCCAGAAGTAGCATTGAGTGTAGAACACTCAGAACTAATAATTGCATAAAGATGTAATAAAATTCCTTGATTCATTAAGAAAATTTCTGTACCACTTAGAGCAAGTACATTAGTGGTATTTAACTCTAGCCTCTTTTTTTAAAAAAATTTATAAACATTGAATTTTACATCATAATTCAAATGTCATGTTTAACCAACAAGTATTCAAGAAGGGAATCGCTATACAATCACTGGCACATAAATTTTAGAATATAGTAAAAATTAAGCTGAGTCTTTGTATGTCATAGATACAGATTAATCTATAATAAAACACATGTCTATAGAGTGTATAGTCTATCCTAGATTTTTATGTCTATGTAGTTATGTTTATATCTCCAAAATTATGTCCAGAACTTTGGGTATCAACTATTCAATCTTCGTTCTACTACTGTTTGAAACTAATATCCATATATTAAGGATAACATGTACCTTTTGTTCCTTGGTCTTGACTTATCTCACTCAACAGGATTCACTCTAATTTCATCCTCTACCCCAAAAATGCCATTATTATTTTTTTCTGTGAAGATCTTCTTTTTATGTATTTATTTTTATTGTAATTTAAAAAAGGGTTACATTATATTCACCAGATAGAAGGCGCATTACTTCTCAAACTTTGATACCCCATGTAATGATATGGTCCCCATTTCCCTTCCCCTACCCCCACTCATGTTCATTTCCCCCCTTCCCTATCCAATTTCAAATAACCAATTAGGCACATATGAAATATATCAGAAAACAAGGTGAAATGTTGTAACAATATGATATAACCAAGGGATAGCAAAAGAGATAAGAGATCACATAGTTCATTAAGGACAACAATCACTCATTGTATGAGTTTTGTTTCTTCATGTTGGAGGTCCTTACATTTAGTGTCATACTATTTGTCACGATGTCTCTAGATTTTGTTCTATTGTAAATCTCTGGTAGCAGAGCCCAAGGTTTCTACTGAATTTGACAAATGAGGGAGACTCTTGGGCCTATGTTCCTTTGAGTTTGGCTTACTTCACTTAACATGATTTTTTTCCTTTTCCTCCAGTTCCCCGAGAATGCCATTATTTTATCTTGTCGGTTGGCTATGTATCATTCCATTGTGTGTGTGTGTGTGTGTGTGTGTGTGTGTGTGTGTGTGTGTGTATCACATTTTTTGTAGTAGGGCATCTGGTTGTTTCCATCATCCAGCCTCATTTTCTACAGATATTTTTATAGTCTCTTTTATTTTCAGGGTAATGTATAGAGGAGTTACGATTACATTTACAGGTAGTGGACTGCATTACTTCTCACACATTTATTCCACTCCACATGTTTTTGTCCCCAGTTCCCTCTCCCCTCCCCTTCCCAATCATCTTGTTTCCCCCCTTCCCTTTCCTATTTGACATAAACAAATAAACATATATACAATATGCCAGGGAAAAAATCAGATACAGTAACAATCTGACATTAACCGAAGGGCAAAATAAGAGATGAGAAATAACATAGTAGATTAAGGACAAAAATCACACAAGATTAAGAGCAACGATGACACAAGATATAGCTCTTGTTCCCATATCCTAGAGATCCTTTCATTTAGTCTCATCCTATATGACCTTATATACCTAGGTTTTTGAGTTAATGTAATCCTCTGCTAGGAGAGTCCTAGATGTGAACTAATTATTACAAATGAGGGAAACCATTGAGCTTATGTTTCTTTGGGTCTGGCTTGCTTCACTTAATATGAATTTTTCCAAGTCTTTCCATTTCCTTACAAATGGGGCGATGTCATTCCTTCTGATGGCAGCATAGCATTCCATTGTGTATAAGTACCACATCTTCTTGATTCAGTCATCTACTGAGTGGCATCTGGGTTGGTTTCATATCTTTGCTATGGTAAATAGTGCTGCAATGAGCATCATTGTGCTAGTGGCTTTAGTATGTCCTTTTTTCTGGACAATTGGGTAGGTGCCAAGTAGTGGATTTGCTGGATCATAGGGGAGCTCTATGTTCAGTCTTTTGAGGAACCACCACACTGCTTTCCCTAGTGGTTGAACGAGTTTACACTCACACCAACAGTGTAGGTGTGATCCCCCCTGGTCACTTCCCCACCAGTATCTCTTATTAGATTTTTTGATAATGGCCATTCTGACTGGAGTCAGGTGGAATCTCATAGTTGTTTTGATTTTCATTTCCCTTATTGCTAGAGATATGGAGCATTTCTTCATGTGTCTAAAGCCCATTTTAATTTTTTCTTCAGAGAATACTCTTTTAAGTCTTTAGCCCACCTTTTAATAGGATGGTTGTTTCTTTGAAGATTTGTTTGGGAGAGATTCATTTTTTTCAGCTATAGATATATTTTAGATAACTACATATATTTTTGTAGAAAAAAGAATGGAAGCCATCATGCTGGCTCACAACTTAATTTCAGCTACTTAGGAGGCTCAGGGCTTAGGATCACAGTTCAAAGCCAACCAGGGCCCTACAGTGTGTGAGATCAAACTCTGTGAACATACAATGACTGTAAGAGGAATCTCACTCCCTGGGAATGTAGCCTAATGGTAGAGTGCTCACCTAGAATGCATGAAGACCTAGGTTCTATTCACCGGTACCGCATACTCAGAAAAAAGCTAGAAGTGGTGCTGTGTCTCAAGAGGCAGAGCACTCACCTTGGGCAAGCGAGTCCAATGAAAATGTCTACGCCCTGAGTCCAAGCCCTAGGACTAGCAAAAGGAAAAAAAACAGCAATCTTACTTAAGTAACAAGGAATATACCCTATATTTATACAGACTGAACAATTCATTAAGAAATTTGAAAATATGTATAAAGTGCATATTTTCTTTTGTGTGTTGGCACTGGGTCTTCAACTGAGTGCTTCAGCTCTATCCCTGACCTTTTCTGCTCAAGGGTAGCACTCTACCAATGCAGCCCCAAATCAAATATCTTCAATTGAGATATAAGCGATGAATATTTCAGGGTGCTTCATAAAAACATTTTTATAAATTGAAACTTTCAACACAGTCTTATTTTAGTATGAATGTTGAGATGGGAAGAGACAGAAAAAGTGAAATGTTTCCTGACCCCATAAAGAAGAGACTCAGCAGAACCACTGTGGTCTGCAGGCTTCTTTGTGAGTTTTGTTTGCTTGTTTGATTTTTGTCAATTGTGGGGCTTGAACTCTGGGCCTGGGCACTGTCCCTGAGCTCTTCAGCTCAAGGCTAGTGCTTTAATCTGTGAGCCACAGTGCCACTTCTGGTTTTTCTGGCAGTTAACTGGGTACTTTGGCTGGCTTTAAACTTTGATTCTCAGATCTTAGCCTCCTGAGTAGCTAAGATTATAGGTGTGAGGTACCATCACCAGGCTGCTGCTCTGTTACTATGCAGGTTCTGGATCAAGAACTTCAAATTCTTACTTCAATTTTTTCTTCTCTTGCCTGATACTCTGCCATTTGAACGAAGCCCCAGTTCCTGGTCTTTGTTGGTTAATGAGAGATATTATGATTTTCTAATATTCAGAGCAATGATTATAAAACCCAGCATTTTAGTTACTTGAATAAATTAAGAGACAGGACCTAGTGAGATGGAAAACAAAATTTTTTTTCAAGTTGCTATCCTGTTCTAATGCATAAGTCTGGCTATTTTGCTTACACACAAATATGTATTTTACCAGTTTCTACTTTATTTTTGCTTAGCTTAAAACCACCACTGCCATTTCATAGATATTGTTGTTGTTGTTTGCGGTGCTTGAACTCTGTGCCTGGGCTGTTCCTCAGATCTTCAGTTCAATGCCAGTGCTCTACTACTTTTGATTTGGCCAGTCCTGGGCTTGAACTCAGGGACTGAGCACTGTCCTTATATTTTCTCAAGGCTAGGGCTCTACCACTTCAGCCTCAGCACCACTTCCAGCATTTTTCTATGTATGTGGTATTAAGGAATTGAAAGCAGGTCTTCGTGCATGCTAGGCAAGCACTCTACCACTAGGCCAAACTCCCAGCACAAAATTATTCATCATTAATATTAGCTATCTTCTTTTTTTTATTATTGATTCGTCATGGTGCTTGGACTTTGGGCCTGGACACTGTCCCTGAGCTCTTCAGCTCAAGGCTAGCACTCTTCCTGTACAGCTCCATTTTTTGTTTCTGGTAGTTAATTGGTGATGTAAGCCTCACAAACATATGTGTCCAGGCTGGCTTTGGGCTTTGAACCAAGATCCTCCAATCTCAGCCTCCACAGTAGCTAGAATTACACGCTTCAGCCAGCAGTGCCTGACTGTTTGATGTCTCTGTCTCTGTCTCTCTGTCTCTGTCTGTCTGCCTGTCTGTCTCTCTCTCTCTCTCTCTCTCTCTGTCTCTGTCTCTCTGTCTCTCTGTCTATGTCTCTGTGTCTCTGTGTCTCTGTCTCTCTCTCTCTGTCTCTCTCTCTCTCTCTCTCTGTCTCTCTCTCTCTGTCTCTCTCTCTCTCTCTCTCTGTCTCTCTCTCTCTCTCTTTTGGTTGTAAGATTTTAATTGTGCACCTGGGCAGTGTCCCTGGGCTCGTCAGCTCAAGGCTTCAACCTTAAACACCTTGAGCCAGAGTGTGACTTCTGGTTTTCTGGTGCTTAAGTGGAAGTAACAGTTTCATGGACTTTAGTGTCTGGCCTGGCTTTGAACTGTGATCCTCAGAACCCAACCTTCTGAGATCATTTCCAGCTTTTTTTTTGGTGTAAGTGGTACAGAGTAATTGAACACAGGGCTTTGTGCATACTAGGCAAGCAAACTACCACTAGTGTGCACTCCAGCCTTAGATAAGGGCTTTCTTTTTCTTTTTCTTTTTTTCACTCATGGGGCTTGAACTCTGGGTCTGGATGTTTACCTTAAGCTCTTCAGCTCAAGGCAAGAGCTCTACCACTTGAGGCACATTGTCATTTTGAATTTTCAGGATTATTTGGAAATAAGATCCTCACAGATTTTTATGCCTGGTCCGTCTTTGAACCTCGATCCTCCAAGGTAGCTAGGATTACCAGGGTGAGCCACCAGTCACGGGCATTAGATTATTATTTTTTGCAGGTCCTATGGCTTCAACTCATGGCCAGAGCACTGTCCTAGGGCTTGCTCAAGGATAGCACTTTACTTCAGCCAGCCAACTCCCGGTCCAAATAGGCCACTCTTGAAGCTAGAATTACAGAGATCTGCCATAATACTGGCATGTCGTTATCTAAGTATATAATTTTTCTTCTATTTTTGATGGCTTTTCCTTAGAGGACATATTTCCTACATATTTTATGGAAAACTTCCTTCCCACTGGGGCCATAAGTTAAGCCTAGTGGAAGAGTTCTTGCCGAGCATGAATGAAGACCCAAGTTCAATTCCTCAGCACAACATAGATAAAAAAGATACAAGTGGTGCTGTGGCACATGTGATAGAACTTGCGCCTTAAGAATAAACAAAAACAAAAACAAGGATTGTGGTCAGGTCCTGAGTCTAAGCCCAGTACTGGCAAAAAAAATTCTGCCCAAAGTAGACATTTAATCTTATTGTACTTTTCAAAAAATTTGTTGTCAAGGTGATATACAAAGAGATTGCTGTTACATATGTAATGAGTACATTTCTTGTAAACACTGTTACCCCCTTCCCCCTTTTCTCTTTCCCTTCCCCCCAAGTCATAAATTTCATTTACAACAAATATATATGTATTTTCATTCCTGAAAGAAATAGTTTAAAATGTGTTCAAATTAATGATGTAGGTTGATATATTTATCAAAATGGATAACTTGAACTCTAAAATAAACATTCTAGGTAATTTTTCTCATAAAATTGTAGTAATGCTATAAAACTAATAAAAAAGGAATTTTAGTTATTAATTTCTTATGTTTTACCTTTAACATAATTACACTAAGCATACTGTTTATGGTATTAATACAGACAGCATGAAATATGATTATGTAAAAAAATTAAATGATTCAAAATAGTAATGTTGGGGGCCAGTAGTTTGGCTTGGTGGCACACACCCTGGACTGGCAAAAAAGAAGTAGGGTTAGATAAAACAGATTTATTTCCAAATGTGTGGAAAATGGTATGATTTCTTGTTTGGCTAGTCCTGGGGCTTGAACTGAGGGACCAGGAACTGTCCTTGGCCACATTTGTTCAAGGGTGGCACTCTGACACCTGAGCCACAGTGCCCCATCTGCTTTTTCTGTGTATGCAGTGCCGAGGAATTGAATCAAGGTCTTCTTCTATACTAGGCGAGCACTCTACAACTAGGCCACATTCAAAGCCAAAGTAGATTTTTGATGCTATTGTGGAGTTTTAATTTTCTTAAATATTTGTACAAAGCACAATGGATATATAAACAGACTTGAACTCACAGAACAGAGTCCCACATAATATTACAGTTACTCTGGCACTTCTCCCGATTGACAAAACACATTTCCAGGCATCTGCTCTGTCCTTAAGCTTTGGTAGCTGACTTGTCTTTCCATGGAGGCCTGGCCTGGATTCCTGGTGATTCCATGCATTTCATAGTTCCCTGTATATCCAGTAAGGTTGTTTTCTATGGGACCAGACCTGTCTGGTTTTTGGCCCACCCAGGACCTAGGTGTCTGAGGTCTCACATTCTAAGTGGAAAATAAAACGCAGTATAATAAGGACTGAAGAACTGCACACCATAATGTTAACAATGAGAGTTTAATAGTTAGCAAAGTAAATACAATGAATACTTGACAAGAATCATGAGAGCAAGATAAAGAGATGTCTTTTTAGGAAGGGGACAGGGAAGCTCTAAATCCAGACTGGCCTCCAAGTTGCCTTCAGACAGTAATTCTACTTCAGAGTCCTCAGAAGGGTCTCCTTCCTCATGAGAAACAGAATGTCCTTCCTGAGTTAAGAGGGGGATGGATTCTGGTTTGTCGAATGGAGATTGAGTCTCTTTTAGTGAGATGGATGGGTCTGGATATTCTGTGAGGATGGATTCATTTTCCTCCAATGAATCCAGTATTGAGAGTACACTTGCTGCTTCCCATGGGGACATTTTTCATGAGCCCAGCGTGTGCCCCTTGAGCTTGCACAATATATGGAGTGTTACTCTGACTCAGATGGACTGACTCTGGGTGGAGTGTGAAAGGAAACGGAAGGAAATCTGGCTGCTCTTTTTCTTCCTCCATAGTATCTGCAGGTTCAACTGTGTCACACATGGGGTTCAGAGCAAAAGGTATATCCACAGGACTCTAAACCTGTTTGGTAATTTCTACAGAAGGCCCATGCTTTCTGGAGTGCAGTGATGATTCTCAGTCTCCATCAGTCACCAGCTCCATTGGTGGGTTTTTCATCCGGAGTTCAGGATAAGCTCTTCACGATGACCCAAACCTAAGAATGGAAATAGGTACAGATTGGACAGAGTGGACTCTGCAAGTTGAAGTGTCACTCAACTTCCATGAGGATCTAATGGAGGAACCTGTAGAACTGGAGTTTGGACTGAACACTGAGGAGGTGTAGGGTCTCTCTAATGAGTGCTTATTCCCGAGTCCTTTCAGAGGACAGACATTACCTGGCTGACACCACCCATAAAGGGCATTTTGCCAAGCTCTGTAGAAGTAAGGGCCAACCAATATCTAGACCACATGGGCTTCCTACTCACAGGCTCTGAGGCACCCACACCAGGACTTCTACTTTTTCTTGGTCTTACTGGTCGCACATTCCTCCAGCTGGTCAAAAATTATGTGTCTAGAAGAGCAGGTCCAAACCCGGCATGTGGAGCCTCATATAGAGCTTGAGTTGTGTCAGGGTGTGGCAGTTCTTGAACTCGTAGAAATCACTGGGGTAGAAGTCCATTCACATCGTATAGATGGAACACATGATGGTGTGGGCACATTCGGTACAAGGAAAGTGAGAGCCTTCTCTCTCCATCCTGAGCCTTCTACCAAAGCCCCTTTCTTGCAGGACTCTAATGCTGTGGCTGTCCTGCAGAGATGTGCACTTATGTGCTGGGTGGGGGGTAAGAGACACTCGAGAACAGGATGACTTTTACACCCCACTTCCAGAAGCTTCTGAGAGAGGCCTCTATGCATCTGTCCAAAGTAAACTCACCTTAAATTAACTAAGTAAATGCTCCAAATAAATCAATAAGTGAATGCTCCAAATAAAGAACTAAATGCTCATTCCTCTAATCTTAGCCATCCAGCAGGCTGAGCTCTGAAGATCACAGTGGAAAGCCAGTCTAGTCAGTAAAAGTCTAAAGGCACTTGTCTTCAATTAGGCAGCAAAAAGCCAGAACTTGACCTATGACTCAAATGGTACAGTGCTAATTTTTGAACACCAAAGGGATGGCATTCAGACCTGGGTTCAGGTTCAAGTGGCAGCACTGGACCACACACCAAAATGTAAATGCTTTCAGGTTCTAACAGGCAAGACTATCACAATCCCTCCCTGATGGCTCAAAAGTGATTCAGCCCCCAGCTTTTCCTCTGACTCCAGTATTTCACAGACCTCCCCCATTAGTACTGACACCTCATTTCTTACTGGGAAATGGGATTTCCTAGGATGTCACCTAAGTGAGGGCTGCAGTTGGGAGCCACTTACTCATGCCTGAAATCCAACTTCTCAGTAAGCACACTGTTGAGACTCCAGTAGCTTGTGAGGGAAATGAAATGGCATGGTGTCCCAGTCATAATAAAGTAGTTTGTGCACTTGTATCATGCTTAGCTCCCCTGTGAACACCCCAGTGAACCAAACAGGCTCAGAGAGGAGCCAAGTATTCCAAGACTTGGCCAGGAGGGGTGAGCAAACCTGGGTTTGGAGGGGGAACACTCACTTTTTCAAGAGAATTTCCAGCAACTACTACATTGTCCTCCACTATTTGAAATTGTGCAGGAAGTTTCCCACATAAAAGAGATCACCTTTCTGGTAGGCAGGGATCAGCTTTGTCAGCAGCATCTCCAACAGGCCTTCCTCCAGGATCCATAGGTTACAAGGCTCATTCAGAGTCTGAGCTGACTTACCATCACACTATGTTGGCAAAACAGTGGATATTTCAATTGTAGGAATGGGACCACACTTCACACTGAGGAATTGGAATAGAGTAGATTGGAAATGACACACTCTAATCTCAGTAGAGTCACTTGAAAGCACACAAGAAGGTTGTAGTGTGTGGGCAGGATGATGGGTTCAAATAGGTTTCCTCTCAATATACCTCATCTGAGTTGCCCTGGAGTTTCCTGGCTTTCTTCCTAGAAAAATGCCTGATATACTGGAATTTTGGCTTGGCACTGATCCAGCATCTACTTCTTCAAGTGAGACATCCATATCTCTCATGCCTGAGATGCGAGCCTCCTGACCTTTGGCAACAGCACAGCAACATCTTTCTGGTTCCTGAGCCACAGGCCAAGGGAGCTGGCTTGAGCTGGTTGTCACATACAGTGGCTTGGTTACCAGGGTTCCATATTCTGTTCCATAGTGAGGGAGGTAGGGTCACCTTTCAAGGCCCAATGACCAAATCTCCTTGCTCACAGAAGACCTCCCCAAAGACATACTGGAGGCTGAATCTCCCTTCCCACCTCACATATGGATGTAGTAAACAGCACACATTTTTGTTCAAATCCCAAGTCATTAACTAGGCATAAGTGCTAGCCTGATCTCAGGCTCCAGGAGCCTTTCTTAGGTAAGATCCAAACTTAACTGTCAATATTCCCCTTACCCTTCACAAGACATTTTGCTTCACAGTGCCTTCTCAGCTTGCATTTTGCCTCTTGCACATTTTATTTTGCTAGTCCTGGGACTTGAACTTAGAGCCTGACTATTGTTCTTAGGCTTTCTTTAGGCTATAACTGTCCCACCAAGCCACAGCACCACTTCCAGCGTTTTCTATGTATATGTTACTGAAGAATCAAACCGGAATCTTTTTGTGTGGTAGCCAAGCACTCTACAAATAGATGAAACACCCAGGCCATCTTGCACATATTTTTCACTTCAATCTACTAGGACGTTGTTAGGTTTCTGTATCCTAATCTATTTTTCTTCCTGATGAATATCTGTGCTGTCATCTGTAAAAATGCAAGTGGGAAAATCACAGAAGCATTGGTGACATAAAAAAAGTGTTACAGACATAGATAAGTGTTCATTCTTTGTAGGAGAAAGGATATTTTGATATGATGATGATGACTATTTATAAATACTTTATCGGGGTTTAGAGTTTGGCCCAGTGGTAGAGTGCTTGCCTAGCATCCATGAAGATCTAGGTTTGAGTACTTAATATCACACAGATATAAAAATCCATATGGCAATGTGGCTCAAGTGGCAGAGGGCTAGACTTGGGAAAAGCCAAGAGCAGTGCTCGGGCCCTGAGTTCAAGCCCCAGGAATGGCAGAAAAAAAAGAAAAGAAAAGAAAAGAAATGTGCTTTTTACAAGTTATTCACTCACAGCATTTGCCTCTGAATTCTTCGCTTCTGCATCTTGTGACTTATCCCTTTCCCTCAATGTAGACAAGAACAACAGATTTTATTACTTGCTATCCTGTTGTCCAATCTTTGGATATTAATTCAAAATACAATATTGCCTGAGATATTGTGTGTGTGCATGTGTGTGTGTATCTGCCAATGTGTGCATGCACACATGTGTACAGGGTTTAGGGCTTACTCATAGGGCCTGTGTGATAACCCTCAGCATCTTTTCCTCAAAGGTATTGGTCTTTCACTTCTAGCTTATTATAGCTAATTGGAGTTGAGAGATTCACTCAATTTCTTGCCCTGTGCATTGGAACCCAGTGCTGGGTTCTCATATTGTTAATTGTAGCTATAGAGAAGGCTGAGGTCTGGGGATCCTCGTTAGAATCCAGCCCCTGAAAGAAAGTCACTGATAGAAATCTTTATCTTCAGTTAAGCACGAATAAATAAGGCAAAAGTGGAACTGTGGCTCAGTTCCTCTTGTACCAGCCATGAGAAAATTAGTAATTGGCATCACCTTGTCCCTGAGAGAAATCCTTAGCACTGGTTCAAAAAAAGAAAGAAAATAATGAAAAAAATTAAAACTTGCTGAGGAATCCATAAAGATAAACGTGCCTGTGAATAATCTTGTCATTTCAGATTCCCTCAAGAGCTTATGTCTCTCTATATTTTTTCAAGTTTTTTAAAGATATTTACATATTTTCTACCTTTCCTAAACAGAGATAGCCATCCACAAAACACAAACACAAACTCTCACACAGTATACCACCCACCCATAAGTGTCTGGCTATGTATATATGTATAGTCATATGTATTGATCTGTCTCTCTATGCTAATATATAAATGCATAAACATATGTATTTAGACAAACAGGAAACATACATAGATAGGTCTCAGGCATTTCCAGATTTTGTGCAAGTCTTCTGAGTGCAACTTACCATTGTATTGTTTGTCAAGATAGAGTCCCTCTAACTTTTGGCCAGCTTCTTGTCCTTTGATACTTTTTTCTGCCGGTCCTGGGTTTTGAACGCTAGGCCTGGATGCTGTCACTGAGCTTGAGCTTCTTGCATTCAGTAGTTTATTGCAGATAAGAGTCTCATGGAGTTTCTGTCCTGGGCTGGCTTTGAATTGTGATCCTCAGATCTCAAACTCCTGAGTAGCTAGGATGACAGTCTTGAGCTACCAGTACCTGGTTCGTTTGACTCTTTTACACTTTTTTTGGCCCCATCACACCCATGGTATCTACCTTATTATGTTCTCTCCACCTGCCACCAGACAGCGGTCTGACAGATGCTTTCCACCCACTTATTAATGTCCTCCTCTGTATTGGCTGACACCTAAGACATGCACTCACTTGTCTGGATGCCAAACACAAAGCCATGTGATTGTTTCTCAGTCTGGAACATCCTATCAGATTAATAGCACCACAGAGAGTCAGGTTGATGCTCCTCCAGGGCTTCTTAAATTGTTCTCATATTAATCCACAACACGTTTGTCATGACTTGTCCAGCTAATTCATGGACTAAACTAGCATTCCCTGCAAACTTAGATCCCAATACCATGAGGACACTCAAGGGTGCATTAGTAGTGTGACCTGCAGGGGGATGTGAGCCTCCCTAACTTGGAGGGGATTTCTCCACCACAGGAAATGGAATACAAATTTAGAATCTGCTTTCATGAGGTGACAATCTCTGGCAGATGTTCTTATCAAATGTGGCACTACCTACTTCCAGCTTAAAACATGGGTTGATGACCCAGCATAACAGAGAATGTATTCACCCAGGCCCAACACATAGGCTGGGACCCGGAACTTTCAGGTAGCATTTGGCTTTGAAGGTCATGAGATCTTAGTCTACAAATGATGAGCCCCCTCCCGTGAGGCATAGCAAACGGAGCCAAAGTGCAACCCAGTTAAGCACCAGATCAAGCTTCCCTTCTTCAGTAGGGTATGGTTTGAAAACTGTGCATAGCTTCTGTTTGAAGCCAGTCCAGAAAGGAAAGTCCATGAAACTCTCATTTCCAGTTAACTGCCAAGAAAAAGCCAAAGATAGAGATGAAGCTCAAGAGAGGTAGAGAGCCATCTAAAAGAATGGTTACACCCTGAAACATCCTCATTATCTGATCTTGAAAACATCTCTGCGTGCATCCCAGCATGCAGCCAGCATCTGGGGGTGACAGTGACCCCTGCGCCCATTGGCAATCTGCACTGTCTCTGACATCTGTAATGTGAACCTCATTCTGTTGGGTTTGTGAAGCGGTGTCAACCCTGTAGAAGGAATCAACTGTGCCCTAACTCCCACTGTCCCCTGGGGCCCCTAGCATTCCCCCATCTGCACCCCTCCTGTGGCTTCTGGTCCTAGGGAGCCCTCCTGCCCTGTCCAACACTAACATGAAGTGCATATTTCTTCTCCTGGGGCAACTTCTCCACAGAGAGTACATGACATGCCCACTCTCCAGGCACGGGGAGATCCTGCCAAAGTAGCAAATCAGTGATAAGGACATAAAGTGATGAATAGAATTTTAGATCCTGATGGTAGACAGTCTGCAAAATCCAAGGGAGAATGGAATTGGAGGGGAGCAGGGATCAGGATATGGGCATGGAGCTTCCCTGCCAAGGGGGTGGGGGAAGTCACAGGCTGGGGGATGCACAGGATGATCCATGCGCCCTGTGCAGCTACTGGGTCACCCCCTTCTGCATCTCAGCCTTTGGCTTTGAGCTCTGTGATCGTCAAGATGTGCACAGTCTGTACTCTGGCTGGCAGAAGAAAGGACCCTGGGAAGACAATTGTAGACCCTTTGTGAGTGTAGGAAGGGGTAGGCTGGACACCCAGTCCAAGAGGAGCTAAAACTGGAGTCGAGGGGTGTGCAAGGAGTGGGTGTGAGGGTTGTGGGCAGTCACAGTCACGGCAGAGGTGGCTCTGTCTGTGGGGTAAGTGCCTCCCTGCAGGCACAGCACTGGAGATATCAGAGGCCGGGATAGGCTATGGAAAAACACAGAGAACATCTTCCCCCAGCTCATCCTGACCTGCATGCAGGGACAGCCATGTAACTAGGGCTACAGTGAGATCATCTTCACCCGTGTGCTGCCATCTGAATTGTAGGCCTCTGTCCTGGCATGGGGTGTCCTGATGGCTGAGCAGGTGCCCTAACCCTAGATGGAGAGCAGCCACTGACTGTGGTAGCTAAGGAGAGATCTGTTCCATAGCTATCAAGCCACCCAGCATGGGAGCCAGAACCACCCCTCACCCAGGTAGAGGCCAATGGTTCTCCAGGTGCTACTAACATTGCCCCACCCCTAGCTCTGGGTACACGTGACATTCCCTCCACAAGGAGCAGGACAAAGTGAGGGATCAGGAAGCTGCCTATGGGCTTCAGATGATGGCCAGGCTGGCACTACAGATGGCCTCACTCTGTCACCACCTTCCCCTGCCTCCATCTTTCCTCCATCATGCCTCTCTACCTCCCACCCATTAACCTTGGAAACCAATGAACTGGGCTCTCATCATTCCTCTCATCTCTTCACCCACCTTGCCATGCGTCCATCCCTCTGTCACTTCCACCCCACATACATCCCACCACCAGCCACCCTGTAGCTTATGAGGATCCCAGAGGAAGCTCTTGGTGAAGGGCTTGTGACCACAAAACAGTTACTATCACCCGCTCCGGCCTGATCCACCACAGAATACTAACAGCCAAGCAAGCACACACTGCAGCAGAGTTGCTCTGCTGCCACCCTGATTTCTTCATGACCAGGACTTGGCTCTCCTCAGCCTCTCAGCTCAGTAACCAGAACATTGTGCTTTCACAGAGCCATGGCTTCCAGTCTCCATGGACACAATGACATCAAGGTGATGCCAACTTCCCCATCTCTATATACTTGTAACTATGGGATGAGAGCTGAGGTTCTCTTCTGTGACTCCATCCGCTAAGAGGCTCATGCAGATTTCTATCCTTTGCTCATCATGGTGACTCTTTGGTTAACAAGTCACTGCTGGGCTTCCAGTTCACCACATATAGAACCCATACTCCAACACTTTTCTTAGAAGGACTGATGACTTTTAAATATTCTCTAGTTTTAAATTTCTAGTTCCTTCTCTCTTTCATTTATATATTTCCCTTCCTCACATACTTCCCTTTTTTTACCTTCCTCCTTTCATTCCTGGCTTTGAACTCAAGACCTGGAGCTTTTTCTTAGCTTTTCTTTGCTCAAGGTAGCACTCTAGCTCTTGAGCCACAGCTCTACTTCAATCTCTGTTCTTGCTCTAAACTGGGAGTAAGAGTCTCATGCACTTTTCCCTTTGCTGGGTTGGTTTTAAACCACAGTACTGAGATCAGGATCCTGAATATACCTCGGATTACAGGTATTATCTAATCAAAACAAATTCCTGATTTCTTTTTTAGACATAATTAGTTCTTTCAGGTGAGCCACCAGCTACTCATGCAAGAGCATTGCAGGATCCCAGCATTCATCTTGTCTCCAGTCTTATTCCATCCATCTCACAATGGCCATCTAAAGCACCCTGCTGCATGCCTGAAGTAGCAAGGAACCTTCTCAACGCCATGAGAAGCCCCCTAAAGCTCTGCCTCAGATATGCCCAGCCCCCATCCCACTTCCACATGAGCATTTGTTTAGGAGAAATTTCCAGAGTCCATCATCATCTTTTCCTCACCATTCGAATTTCATCTTTGGAGTCATTTCTCCCAGACAAAGAGGAACATGATCCATGGTTTGATAGCAGCTCCAGCTTCATAGTCCCAGCCACCAACACCCCCCCCATTACCCTGCCAGACACCTGAATTCAAGAACAATGTTTTCACTACCCCCGACTCTTATCAAATGTTTTAACTTATACAGTGCATTAAACTAATTTTACTAAATGGAATAAACACATGGCATCAAGCTTCAGAATCTTTGCACCTGAACTTTTAGTGAATAACAGACACACCAGCATTTCTGTAGCCAACAGAAATCTTAGCTTTGAGATTTCAGCATTCCTGGTATCCAAGTTTGGATGTGCTAACACTGCCCTTAATGGGGCACTTCAATCACACAATCCCACAACAATCAATGTCATTTGACATTCACTGGTAGGTGGTGCTAGGAAAAAGACTGATGTGCCAACTCCATGCTGGCTTGACCTATGCCATCTTCAAACCTGGAGCAAGTGGGGCTCCTCTCTCCATGACACCTTTTGTGTGCTACCCCAGGAGGACCTTTACCTTGAGACAAAATTATGAAGACTATCTCTACCAGCAAAGATTCCAGTGAGATGTGCCTACATGGATAAAGCTAAAATCTCATTAAAGTGAGGTTGTTGGCAGTGCTGGAGCCTGAACTCAGGGCCTGGGCACTAAGCATTTGTACTCAGGACTAGCCCTTTACCACTTGAGCCCAAACTCCATTCCCAGCTGTTTTTATTTTTGGTAGTAAGAATCTATCAGACTTTCCTGTTCTAGGTGACTTGGAACTTCCATACTCAGATCTCAGCCTCCTGACCAGCCTGGATTAAATGTGTGGATCAGCCATGCCCCACACCTGAGGACTTCTGCCAGCACATTTTTCCCAAAAATTGCAAGAGGAAGGTGAGGGAGGGTTGGACTCATCCTGCCCTGCATATGAAGGAGAGCATCAGCGCCTGAACTTCATTCCCTGTTGTAGGCTGCTGGTGGAAAGGAAGCAAATAGGCACAGGCTGGCAGCAGATGCCACAGAACAACTTTTGACCAAGACTCCCAGAGCAGACCTCAGAATCGATGACAGAGTTGGATCTACCCAGTAACAGAGGCAGTGGTGACACCTGAAACTGCGCGTTTGAGCCTTTGCTGCTAGTAAACAGGGCCACCTATGTCTCAATGAGAAAGGTGAGATTTTGGTGGAGAAGGTGAGATTAAACATTGTGTATCATGCAAGAAGACAGACTATAAGGGGTCTTTTATTATTCCAAGTGAAATTTTGGATTTCCTCTTCTGTTTCTTTAAAGAATGACATTGGGATATCGATGAATATTGCACGGAATTTGTAGATAGTCCTTATCAAGATTGCCATTTTTACAATATTACTTCTTCCAAAGCAGGAGCATAGGTTTTTGCATTTCCTCAGTAATGCGTTAAGTTCCTTCTCCAGGGTTTATAGTTCCATTAAAAAGGTGCTTTACATTCTAAGGTAATTCCTAGGTATTTTATTTTCTTTGCTAGCAAAATGAAAAGAACATCTCACCGCCATATCGTAATCCGAACTGGATCAGTAGAAACCAAAAAAAGGATCCTAAAGGTAGCCAGGGAAAAGAGTTCAGTAACCTATAAAGGAAAACCAATCAGAATAACCCCAGATTACTCAGAAGAAACCATGCAAGCAAGAACTGACTGGAAACATGTTTGTCATGCCTTAAGTCAAATAACTACCATCAAAGAATACTGTACCCAGCTAAGCTCTCATTCATAACTGAGGGAACAATAAAAACATTCCATTCCAGGGAAAAGCTGCAACAATATGTTGCAACAAAACCAACACTACAGAGAATTCTGAAAGATGTTCTATACATAGAAAACCAAAAAAATGCAATATAGGGAAAGAAACGGCACCTACACAGCATACCACCTAAGGACCACAAGAAATGTCAAGATACAGGCCCCCGAAAAAAGCTTTTAAAAAATGGTAGGACCTAAAAAATATCTCTCAATCCTAACTCTCAATATCAATGGACTCAACTCTCCAATTAAACGGCATAGGCTGGCTACTTGGATCAAAAAGCAAGAGCCATCGTTCTGCTGTCTTCAAGAGACACATCTTACCCAAAAACACAAGCATCTTTTGAAAGTGAGAGGTTGGAATAAACTCTATCAAGCTAATGGCCCCCATAAAAAGGCTGGAGTTACCATCCTCATATCAGATAAAATAGACTTCAAACCAAAATTAGTAAGAAAAGACAAAGAAGGTTACTACATACTACTAAAGGGATCTTTCCTCCAGGAAGACATAACGATCTTAAATATTTACACACCCAATCCCGGAGCTCCAAATTTCATCAAGCAAACTTTACTTACACTGAAACCATACATAGATGGAAATACAGTGATTGTCGGGGACTTTAACACACCACTCTCACCTATGGACAGATCAACAAGGCAAAAACTCAACAGCGAAAACTTAGAACTGAACAACTATATAGACCAACTAGATCTAACAGACATCTGCAGAATATTCCACCCAGCAACAACACAATATACGTTTTTCTCAGCAGCACATGGAACATTTTCCAAAATAGATCACATCTTAGGCCATAAAACAAACCTGGACAGATTCAGAAACACAGAAATTATTCCATGCACACTCTCAGACCACAAAGGCATCAAACTGGAACTGAACACACATCTCCACCAACGAAAACCCTGTAACTCATGGAGCCTGAACAACACTTTGTTGAATCACCAATGGGTCATCGAAGAGATCAGAACAGATATCCAACAGTTTATGAAATTTAACAGTAAGGAGCACACAAAATACCAACTCCTTTGGGACACAGCAAAGGCAGTACTCAGAGGAAAATTTATAGCTCTGAGTGCCTACAAAAACAAGTTGGAAAAATTGCAAACCAACAAGTTAATGTCTCACCTTAAGCTCCTGGAAAAAGAGCAACAAACCAACCCTAATCCCAGTAGAAGAAAGCAAATTATTAAAATCAAAGCAGAATTAAATGATTTGGAATCCAAAAAAACTATAGAAAGAATCAACAAAACAAGGAGTTGGTTCTTTGAAAGAATTAACAAAATTGACAAGCCCTTAGCAAATCTTACCAAAAAAAGAAGAGAGCATATCGAAATAAACAAAATCGCAGATGAATTTGGTAATATCACGACAGAAAATACCAAGATCCAGAATATCATGACGGAATACTTCTCAAACTTTTATGCCAACAAATTTGAGAATCTAGAAGAAATGGATGAATTCCTAGACAATATTAACATACCCACGCTGAACCAAGAAGAACTAAGCCAACTCAACAGGCCTATTTCAAGCTCTGAAATAGAAATGGAAATTAGACAACTTCCACTTAAAAAGAGCCCAGGGCCAGATGGATTCACAGCTGAATTCTATAAGGTCTTCAAAGCAGAGCTCACACCAATACTCCTCAAGCTCTTCAACGAAATTGAAAATGAAGGTTCCTTACCAAACTCATTCTATGAAGTCAGTATAACACACATCCCCACACCAGACATAGATTCATCAAAGAAAGAGTACTATAGACCTATATCTTTGATGACCATCGATGCAAAACTTCTCAACCAAATACTGGCCAACCGTCTACAACAACTCATCAAAAAAATTATACACTATGATGAAACTGGATTCATCACAGGGAGGCAAAGCTGGTTCAACATACACAAATCAATTAATATAATTCAACACATCAACAGGAGCAAGGACAAAAATCACATGATCGTCGCAATAGATTCGGAAAAGGCATTTTACAAGATCCAATACCCCTTTATGTTAAAAGCTCTGGAGAAACTAGGAATCCATGGAACATTCCTCAATGTAATAAAGGCTGTGTATGAGAAACCTACTGCTAGTATTACACTTAATGGTGAAAATCTAAAGCCATTCCTTCTAAAATCAGGAACGAGACAAGGATGCCCACTCTCTCCACTACTCTTTAACATAGTACTACAATTCCTAGCCAGTGCAATAAGGCAAGAAGCAAGCATAAAGGGGATACAAGTAGGGAAAGAGGAAACTATCCCTCTTTGCAGATGACATGATTCTGTATTTAAAGAATCCTATAGACTCTACTCCCAAGCTCCTTGAGCTGATTCAAAGCTTTGGAAGAGTAGCAGGCTATAAAATCAACCCTCAAAAATCAACTGCCTTCCTTTATGCCAACAGTGAGAGGAACGAGGAAATAATCAGGAAAGAAACTTCTTTCACAATAGCCTCAAAGAAAATAAAGTACCTAGGAATTAGCTTAACTAAGAATGTAAAGGACCTTTTTGACGAAAACTTTAAAACCCTAAAAAAGGAAATTAAAGCAGAACTAAGGAAATGGAAAAAACTCCCATGCTCCTAGAATGGAAGAATCCACATTGTGAAAATGACAATCCTGCCAAGAGCTATCTACAAATTTAATGCAATACCCATCAATATCCCAATGTCATTCTTTAAAGAAATAGAAGAGGCAATCCAAAATTTCATATGGAATAATAAAAGAGCCCGTATAGCAAAAACACTTCTTAGCAGAAAGAACAGCGCAGGAGGAATTTCAATTCCAAACTTTAGACTCTATTACAGAGCTATAATTCTCAAAATAGCTTGGTACTGGCACAAGAACAGACCTGAAGACCAATGGAATAGAACTGAGGACCCAGATATTAAACCACAGACCTATGGCCACCTAATCTTTGACAAGGGAGCCAAAAAAATAGAATGGAAGAAAGACAGCCTCTTCAACAAGTTGTGCTGGCAGAACTGGTTAAGCACCTGCAGAAAAATAAAGCTGGATCCTTCTTTGTTACCTTGCACTAGAATTAACTCCAAATGGATCAAAGACCTGGAGGTAAAAGCTGACACATTGAAAACTCTACAGGAAGAAATAGGAGATACACTAGGCCTCCTTGGCACAGGTCCAAACTTTCTTAATAAGGACCAAGAATCACAACAAATCAGAGAAAGGCTGGATAAGTGGGACTGCATTAAACTGCAGAGCTTTTGTATGGCAAAGGACATAGCTAGTAAACTAATCAGGAAGCCTACAGAGTGGGAGAAGATCTTCACCAACCAAACAACGGACAAAGGCCTCATATCTAAAATATATCAACAACTCCAAAAATTGCATCACTCCAAAACTAACCTCCAAAGTAACACCCATCCCATTAAAAAATGGGCCAAAGACTTAAAGAGAGTCTTCTCTGAAGAAGAAACAAAAATGGCCTATAGACACATGAAGAAATGCTCAACATCTCTGCTCATAAAAGAAATGCAAATCAAAACAACTCTAACATTCCACCTCACTCCAGTTAGAATGGCCAGGATCAGGAAAACGAATGACAACAGATGCTGGAGGGGATATGGCCAGGAGGGATCACTACTACACTGTTGGTGGGAGTGCAAACTCGTTCAACCACTGTGGAAAGCAGTGTGGCAGTGCCTCAAAAGGCTAAACTTAGAACTCCCCTGTGACCCAGCAATTCCACTACTTGGCATTTACCCAACCACCCAGAAACAAGGACATACTAAACCCACTAGCACAACCATGTTCATTGCAGCACTATTCACCATAGCAAAGATATGGAACCAACCTAGATGTCCCTCACTTGATGAGTGGATCAACAAGTTGTGGTATTTGTACACAATGGAATTCTATGCTGCTGTCAGAAAGAATGACATTGCCCCATTTGTTAGGAAACGGAAAGACTTAGAACAAATCATATTAAGTGAAGTAAGCCAGACTCAAAGGAACTTAGGCTCAATGGTTTCCCTCATTCGTCATAATCAGTAGAAACCTTGGGCTCTACTAGCAGAGATTTGCAATAGAGCAAAATCTTGATACATAAGGACATATAATGTGAAAATAATTGAAAGGACCTCCAGGATAGTGAAACAAAAGGCATATAATGAATGATTGTTGTCCTTAATGTACTATGTTGTCTCTCATCTCCTTTGCTGTCCCTTGGTTATCTCATATTGGTATAGTATCTCACTTTGTTATCTGATATATTGAATTTATTAGTATTTGGATATTTGAAATTTGATAGGGCAGGGGGGAAAATCAAGACCGGTGGGAGTGTGGGGGGGAGGGAAACGGGTACGAAGACATGTAGAAGGCTATCAATGTATGTGAATTAATGCACCTTCTATCTGGCAAATATCATGTAACCCGTTTGCTAATTACAATAAAAAAATGCAAAAAAAAAGCCAGAGATGGAGGTATGGCTCAAGTGTTAGGTGTGCTGGTCATGAGTGGAAAAGGTAAGGGAAACCAGATGTACATGGCCAAGAAACTGTGTACCCACCTATGATGGCTGAGTTTGAGATTTAAGGATCATGGCTCAAAGGCAGCCTAGACAAATAAAATGATGACACTCATATCATCTACTAACCTTCAAAACTGTCAGAAATTGAGGTATGGTGTATTCAGAAACTAAGTTGAGGAGCCAGTAGTGTAGCCCAGTGGTAGAGTGCAGGCCTAGCATGCACGAAGCCCTGAGTTCTATTCCTTGGTACCACAAAAGGAAGTAGTGTTGTGGTTCAAGTGACATGGCGCTAGCCTTGAGCAAAAAAGTGTCCAAGGACAGTGCCCAGACTCTAAGTTCAAGCCCAAAGACTGGCAAAAAGAAAAAAGAGAAACTGAGTCATGAGAGCATAAAATAACCTCAACAGATCGGATCAACTTTCACGGAGAGTTGAAGAGGGATACAATAGCGACTTGAGATGAGTCGAGTCATAAAGCTTAGCGTAATAAGGGCAGGAGTGGGGGACTTATGTAGCAGTAATGGGTAGAGGCCAGGGCCTCCCCTAGCTGGAAGTTTCAAAGCATTTTCTGAGTTTATGGTACTAGTCTGGCTCTCCAAGCCTATTGTTAGAGTAACCCTTTCAGGCATCTATCATCTGAGAGGGCTGGGGTATCGGCTTTCATATTTATGTTAAGAAGTTTAGGAAGATTCCCTCAGGAAGGGTGATCAATGGGTCAAACCATGGTGTTAGGAGCCAGAGTGGAATCAAACTGTACCTTGATTTGCATCAGACAATGGCTTTATTGTCTTAGTGTTTTCTGGCCTTATTCTGTTTAAATGACCTGAGATTTACCATATGAATGTAACACCTGGAAGTTCCCCGGTTTCAAGAAAGGATATAAGCCTGGAGTTGACAATAAACGAGGCTGCAGTTTTTACCTAGGCTGCAGACCTCCTGGACCCGAAAAAAAAAATGAGATACCCTTACCACAGGAAACCATTCAGATATTTGAGGGTTGCAAAGAAACCACTATTTTGTCTAATGATCAACATTAAACACCACCAATACACTAATGGGAATAGGAATCAATTAAATATTCGTTTAAAAAGGAAGACACTAAGTCCTATTTTGGAAGAATGCCATTCAGTAAACCAAGGGCAGACTATAGGTGAAATATTCATAGACTGATTTTTATTACTTTATTAATGGGTGGTAATATTAGTATTATTTGCCAAAATTCATTATAATTTGTTAAACTGTGTCAATATCGGTATAACATACATCTGTAGGTATATCCTTAACCCCTTTTTCCATGCTACTAAATGTCAGGTAGTAGATCAGATGCTGTTTCTTTGTTTCTTACTACCACTTAAGAGGCCATTGCCTCAACACTTACACCAAACTCTCTCAAATATGCCATAAAATTATATACAATTGTCATCCTTCTGGTGATAGATTTCATACACCTGGATAACTTTACTCACTTCTAGAAGAATTTATGACTCCACTAATATGTATAACTTCAATAAAACACTGTGCTAAGTGAAATAAGCTTATATATCTGAATAAATAGCACTTTCCCTATTTTCCAATAATTTACCAGGAGGTGAAAAAATATTCATAATAATACATTCCTTATAAATTTGACTGTATAAATATTATTGTATTTTGTTTAATAATGCTTTTGCCAGTCCTGGGGCTAGAACTCAGGGCCTGGGAACTGTCCTTGGGTTTTCTCAAGGCTAGCTCTACCACTTGAGCCACAGCACCACTTCCACCTTTTCTATATATGTGGTACCTATGAATCAAACCCTGGTCTTTGTGTGTGTTAGGCAAGCATTCTGCCAGTAAGCCAAACTCCCAGCCCTTGCTTAATATTTTGCTGAATAGTTGTATTATACACCTACTTACTAGAATATTTTTTGTCAGGCAAGCCATTACTCATTTAATCATATTCTACACAATGTTGAATACTGAAATTTCACATAACATATATATTTGTTATATATACACACATAACATATGTGTGTGTTTGATATGACATGCTTTATTAGTGATTTGCTATGAGTGCATAAAAGCCTGATTGCTAATAATTAATAAAATATGCTTTTTGATTAAAAAAATATATAAAAGTGGAAATTGATTTGTGAGAAATATATGCTTTTCTCCCTAACATATTAAGAAAATGATATTTTACAATGACCAATAAGGTTTTTCTGTGTTTTAGTTCTCTTTTTATATCACAGGAAATATTTATTGAAATTACCCATCTATGTATTGCTACAGTTTTAAGCTGAGAACTACCTATAGTATACCTGCAGCTGTTTTTTTTCAAATACCGTTTTGTTTATACATTGAGGAATAGCTGCCTTTCTTTTATTTTTGAGAAATAATCTAAATATTGTGCTGTTTTGCATCTTTTTAAAACTTTCTTTTCTTTTCTTTTCTTTTTTTTTGTAGTTCATAGGCCTCAGCCCTGTCCCTGAACACTTCAGCAGAAGACTATAACCCCTATCCTTGAGCTACAGCCCCAGTTCCTGTTTTCTAGAGTTAACTACAGATAAGAGACTCAGGTCCTGAGTAGCAGATAGGATTAACTTACCCAGTTTCAATGCTGTTTGCTTATTAACCATTAAGTGAGGAACACGAATTTTTTATAGATTCAGCGGCCACAAGTTTGGTTTATATGTCTGTTTGCCTTTGATCCAAGCAAGAACGATTCTTGAGAGTAAGGACTTACACCTATATCCCTTCAGGTACAACTTCTCACTAAAGTCTCAATTTAGGTATTTGTGGGAATTTTGAAATTTGTTTCTTTCCATTTGAAGTCTTATAAAAATTCCTTTTCTAACACTCCTGTTCCTCAGAACCATGGAAGACCAGAAAATCTCCAGCTCATTGTCTAGTTAATTTTCTTATGTTGATTGAAACTTTGTTGTTGTTTTTTTCCTTCCCTTCCTGAGTTTGAACTTAGGACCTAACCACTGTCCTTGGGTTTTCTCAAGACTAGAACCCTACGAATGAAGCCATTACTTCTGGCTTTTTCTATGTATGTGGCAATAAGGAATCAAACCTGTGTCTTTGTGCATGCTAGGCAAGCACTCTACCACTAGGCTCAATTTCTGGTGGAAAGGTCTGGTTCTGAATACCAGTGTCTTCCTACCAGCAAAAAGATATTATCCTTATCAGAGAATAATGCCCTGACTTATTCCTTGTTTGCTCAATCATTTACAGTCTTAGTTTTAAAGAAATGAAATATCATTCTTTCTTTCTTTCTTTCTTTCTTTCTTTCTTTCTTTCTTTCTTTCTTTCTTTCTTTCTTTCTTTCTTGTTTTGCAGTCATGGGACTTGAATTCTAGACCTGGCTGTTCTTCCTGAGCTCTTCAGCTCAAGGCTACTGCCCTATGTCTTTAGCCTCCACCCCACTTCTCATTTTCTATTGGTTCATTGGAGAGAAGAGTCTAAGGTGTTTTTGTGATAGGTCAGTTTTTGAACCTTGATCCTCAGATCTCAGCCTCCTAAGTAGCTAGGATTACAGGCATGAGCCACGGGCTCATGGCTTTCTCATTTTATTTTGTTTCACAGTGATTTCTACAGAGAAATCTAACTTTAACTCTACTGCCACATAGAATTCATTATATCACCCTATGATTCTTGGTGCCGGGGGTTTGGGCTAGCGTGCACAAAGACCAGGTTCAGTTCCTTGGTACTACATACAAAGAAAAAGCCAGAAGTGGTGCTATGACTCAAGAAGTAGAGAGCTAGCCTTGAGAAAACCCAAGGACCATGCTCAGGCCCTGAGACCAAGCATAGGATTGGGAAAAGAAAATGATTCTTGATTCATTCACAAAGTATTCCATAGGTTCCACACAAGATTTAGGGTAACTAAGAATATTATTGCTCAGTACATCACAACATGAACTTACCAATGGGGCTCAGGCTCCAACATCAATATGAAGATGCATTCACTCACCTGTGATATTCTTGTCAGAGGAATTTCCTATCCAGAGTTCTGCACAGTGCTCTAGCTTGTCAATTAATACAGGTTTGGGAACACAGGGCCCTGTAAATTCGAAACAGTAGAGAATTATTGCTTTGCTGTGTCATCATTGCTTTAAGTTCGCAGACATCCTACTCACAAGTTATCTATTAAATCTTTTTTCTCATTTCTCACTGGCTCCATGGTTGACTTTTCCCCAGCTCTGGATTCATTTTGTATGGCATAAACTTAGCTGTCTTGCTCAAGGCTAGAAAAATACCAGTTTGAGTCCCAGCTCCACTTACATGCATAGGTCTTCATGCATGCTAGGCAAGCACTCAACCACAAAGTCAAACCCTTGACACTCCACTAACAGTTTTGAGGGGTTACTTGGAGTTATAGAGTTTCATGGCAATTTTTATGCCCTTGCTGGCTTCAAATTAGAATTCTTAGATTTCTTCTTCCTGAATATTTTAAGATTACAGGCATGAAACATTGCACCTAGTGCCAGGTTTCCATTATAAACTCACTGTTTAGTGATTTGTAGATCCTATTTCAATAATGATATATATTCTATTCTGGATTGTTTATCCACTTACAATTACTGTGTAAGTTTGGAATGTCGTCTCCATTAGAGGAAACATAATTTAGAATTGTTGTCAAAGTATCCTGAAGGTATCCTGAAAAATGAGTACAAAATTACCTTAGGTTTTCTTTAGAAAGTAATGATACTTCTCAGGGCCTGGAATCTTTCATTTAAATAGTATTGAAAGTTTGATAAACATTCACGTATCTGCAAAATAACAAGGCACTTGGCCTTGCAAGTGAATTTGACTTTTGCTCACCTAAGAACACCAGGTTGCTGTAGGTCTCCAGCATTATATCTCTGTACAGGGTCCTCTGAGCATTGTCCAGATGCTGCCACTCCTCGCAGCTGAAATCCACAGCTACATCATCAAATGACAACAGCTTCTGGAATGGCACATTTTCATCAAGTAATTAACACCGAGTTATAAACATACCATGTCTGGAATTTTATTCTTTTTTGTTGGAATTTTATTCCTTTACTTAAATGTTTAGACTTACATGAAATATTGACCTGAAAAGCTTAGGGATGGTGCCTAGGCCCAGAGTTCAAGTCCCAAGACCCCCCAAAAAAATAAAAAGGCAAGCCAGGTGTTGGTGGCTCACGCCTGTCATCCTAGCTACTCAGGAGACTGAGACCTGAGGACCATGGTTCAAAGCCAGCCTGGCACAAAATTCCATGAGACACCTTTCCAATTACCCACCATAAAATGTTTAATGGCTTGTGGCATATCATGGTAGAGCAATTGTAGTATCGACAAAAATACGTCGGGGGAGTAGATTTAGGTTATAAATGGAATTATTCCATTGAAAAAGAACTACATTATATGATGACATATGCTGGTACTGTGGGAATATTGCAAAATCTTAGGGTATCAAGTAATAATACTGTGAAGTACACCCAGAATGTTAATGTTCTATCTCTGGCATAATAGTCACTTGGGGAAGAAAGTTTTTTTTCTATTTTTTGGCTGGGGGATTTGTAAGGCTTGAACTCTGGGCCTGGGCACAGTTCCTGAGCTCTTCAACTCAAGGCTATCACCCTACCTATGAAGCCACAGTGCCATTTCCCATATTCTAGTGGTTAACTGTAGATGAGAATCTCATAGACTTTCTAATGCCCAGGCTGGCTTTGAACCAAATCTTTAGATATCAGCCTGATATCTGAGTAGCTAGGATTACAGGTAGAAGTCACTGCACCTGGCAAGAAATTTATTTCTTGCTGTTTTATACTACAAATTTACTGTATGTTTTACTTTTTCAAAAAGACTGAGGATGACCTTTGTTCTGTATATAATGGGAAGAGGGGTAGGGAGCTGTGAGCAGAAGAACTGAGGGGCAATACTCAGGGTAGGACAATAGCCTTAAACTAAAGAGCTCACGGCCCAAGGTCTAAGCCCCATGACTTTCCCCATTACCCCACAAAAAAAGGGAAAAAATTGGAGATTGGAGAGGATTTTCTAAAAAGAATATATAGAAATAGTAGTTCAAAATGTAGAAAGAAGTTCAATATTAATGGTCATGAGAAAACTTAAAATTACAATGAAATCATTAATTTAAATATGTTAATATAAATATAGTTTTAAACAAAAAGATCCACATAAACACACACAAACACACACACACACACACACACACACACGCATACAAAAAAACAACTTTCAAAGTCTAACTATTACTGGGAAGGTAGTGAGAAGAAATAGAACTTTGGAATAGTTCTGCAAGGAATATAAAACAATCAAAAATTGCGTGGAGAGTGCTAAAAAAGTACTAAATATAGAATTACATAGAAATATGGTCCAACACTTCTATTTCTAGATTTGTACCTAACGGAAGGGAAAGCAGAGACTAGAACAAATATGTGGAGAATCCATTCACAACTATTAATAATAATCAAAAATAGAAATATGCAAAACAATGCATTGAAAAGGAAGAACATTTTACTATATTTTACAGATGAATCTTGATTACAGTAAACTAAAAATACAGCAGTCATAAAGGAAGAGCTAGGGTATGTTTTCCCTTCCAGAGCTTCCAAGGATCAACAAACCCTTAGAGCCAAAAAGCACGATGGTTCCAGAGAATGGAGTAGAGAGGAACGGGAGCTGAATGTTTAATGATCATACATGGAAGATGAAAATTGCTCTAGATGGGTAGAATGAAGAGAGAACTGTACCCTAAACAATGGTTATGTAGCCACACAGGATGGGACACACCTGTACTCCCTGATCTTGGGAAACTCAAGAAGGATTTCTAGCCATCCTTGATGCATGGAAAGATCTATCATAAAAACTAATGTGGAGGGGCTGGGAGTTTGGCATAGTTGTAGAGTGCTTGTGTGAAGACAAAGGTTCAATTCCGCAGTACCACATACACAGAAAAAACCAGAAGTAGTGCTGTGGCTCAAGTAGAAGATCACTAGGCTTGAGGAAAGCTGAAGGACAGTGCCCAGACCAAGTTCCAGCCAAAGGGCTTTTTAAAAAAAAAAACAGAAAGCTGAGCATGATGGGGTGGTGGCTCACATCTATAATCCTAGCTACTCAGGAGGCTGAGATCTGAGGATCAAGGTTTAAAGCCATCCTGGCACAAAAAGACATGAGACTCTTATCTCCAATTTGCCTTTAGAAAATGGGAAGTGGGGCTTGGCTCCAGGGTAAGGTGGTAGCCTGGAGCTGAAGAGCTCAGGGATAGTGCCCAGGCTGAGTTCAAGATCTATGACCCACCAAAAAAAAACGAAAAACCAAAAATAATATGGAAAAATTTGGATTCTGTGAATTTTCTCAGGCATATAAATGTCTTTTTTTGCTGTTGAAATAACAAATTGTTTGGAAACATTTTAAAAGTTTTTACCTAGAAATGTACACTACAAATGGAATTAATAACAAACACAAAATATTCAAAAGATGCAAATTATCACAATATGGGTATCCTGCTTCTGTATCTTTTCACTGACTCCTGCTCAAATGAGTCACATATTCTGAATCATTTCTCCCAGTCGGTATATGCCACACATGTTAGCTTGAACTGAACTTCTTGGGAAATCAAAACCAAATACTAAGCAAATGTGTGTTAGATTTTGTCAACAGTGATATTTCAAATATAAATCCCTACTCATTGCATTATTTAATATCAATGCCGGAATCTAACTTACACTGGCAGAATCATCAATCTTTTGAAAATCTTCAAAAGGGTGTGTAAATATTTAGGATCGTTATGTCTTCCTGGAGGAAAGATCCCTTTAGTAGTATATAGTCACCTTCTTTGTCTTTTCTTACTAATTTTAGTTTGAAGTCTATTGTATCTGATATGAGGATGGCAACTCCAGCCTGTTTATGGGGGCAGTTAGCTTGATAGAGTTTATTCCAACCTCTCACTTTCAAAAGATGATTGTTTTTGGGTAAGATGTGTCTCTTGAAGACAGCAGAACGATTACTCTTGCTTTTTGATTCAACTAGACAGCCTATGCCATTTAATTGGACAGTTAAGTCCATCGATATTGACAGTTAGTATTGAGAGATATTTATTAGTTCCTACCATTTTTAAAAGCTTTTAGTAGGGCCTGTGTCTTGACAGTTCTTGTGGTCCTTAGATGGTATGCTCTTTAGGTGCCATTTCTTTCCCTATATTGCATTTATTTTGGTTTTCTATGTATAGAGCATCTTTGAGAATTCTCTGTAGTGTTGGTTTTGTTTCGACATATTGTTGCAGCTTTTCCCTGGAATGGAATGTTTTTATTTTTCCCTCAGTTATGAATGAGAGCTTAGCTGGCTACAATATTCTTGGTTGGTAGTTATTTGATTTAAGGGCATGACATATATGCTTCCAGTCACTTCGTGCTTGCATGGTCTCTGCTGAGAAATCTGGGGTTATTCTGATTGGTTTGCCTTTATAGGTTACTGATCCCTTTTCCCAGGCTGCCTTTAGGATCTTTTCTTTCGTTTCTATTGATCCAGTTCGGATCACAATGTGGCAGTGGGATGTTCTTTTCTGGTCAGGTCTGTTTGGGGTTCTAAAAGCTTCCCGTATCTGGATGGGCCTGCCCTTCTGGATATTTGGGAAATTCTCTGAGATGATTCCCTGAAGTATATTTCCAATACCATTGACAACTTTCTCCACGCCCTCCTCAATACCAGCTAGCCTTAAATTAGGCTACGTAATTGTATCTTGGACCTCCTGAAGCGCTCTCTCACTTTTCCTAGATTTGGATTGTCTCATTTTCTATTCTTTCTCTATAATAACTAAATTATCTTCAGCCCCAGAAATTCTCTCCTCTGCATTGTCTAACCTGCTATCAAAGCTATCTACTTTATTTTTCATCGCCCTTGCTTCTAATTGCTCACTTTTGATGCTTTGCATCTCTTGTTTTAGATCATGTATGGATTTCTTTATCTCCTTGATTTCCTTTTGAGTAGTTAGCTCAGTAGCTTTACTTTCTTTGGACATTTGCAGGCGTTTGGTCACGTTTTTATTGGTGGATTCTATGAATTCATCCATCTTTCTTTGAAAAACCTTTATTATGGCCTCCTTTATGGCTTCTTCTTTTTCATTATCACCTTGTTTATGCTTTCCTCTTGTTCAGCTATGGCTTCCTCCATTATCTCTTTCTTTATATTTTCACATTTTCCATTAATGATGTTTATCAATTGCATTTGTGTAGCACTTGGAAGACTCTTCTCTAGGTGTGCCAGTGACTGTTCCATTGTCTGTTTACATTGGGTGGGGGATGTTGTTTCTTGATTTGACATTTTTCTTGAGTTTCTTGTTCTGCCCATTTGAAAATGGGAGCAAGATTACTACTAAATACGATTATAGTTTTTCAGATATAACCAACCTAGACCTCTGTAGCTGGCAAACACTAGATGTTCACAAGTTTTGATTGGTATTATCACTCTTTCTTTTTGTGCACTTACAGACCAGTCTAATACAACCACTGATAAGCGATTTATACCCAAAACAATAAGCCTCTCAATCCAATCTCTATTGTCTTTAAGTCCCTCTGAGCCTAGAGAATAATTAACCACCTACATATACAATATTGCTCAACAGCCATCAAGTGTAGATCCGTGCAGTATAAGGGTTGAAAGACGAGCAGAGGTCCAAAGATAGAAAAAAAGAATGAGAGTGGTCAGGGGAGGTACAAGAGGATTAACGTAGGAGTGTAAGAATATTGTAGTCATGAAGAAAAGGTATAGCATAAGAATAACTGACCTAAGTTGGTAACTAGGTAGCATATTTGAGTACAAAGTTTGGAAAGTATTAGAATAAAACTTATGTGTTGCTGCACGACTAGCTCTTAGCCCAACCAGTGGCCGCACAGTGGACCATGGGATGGATCTGTTTTTCTTGTCTACGTTGGGGGAAAGGGGTATTTCACAAGACGCAGAAGCTAAGATTTCAGAAGCCAATGCTGTGAGTGAATTAGCTCGTAAAAAGCATTTTCATTTTCTTTGATCTTTTTGCCAGTCTTGGGGCTGGAATTCAGGGCCTGACCACTGTCCTCGGGTTTTCTCAAGTCCAGCCCTCTGCCACTTGAGCCACAGTGCCATCTCTAGATTTTCTATCTATGTGATACTGAGCAATCAAACCCAGATCTTCATGGATGCTAGGCAAGCACTCTACCACTATGCCAAACTCTCAACCGTGACATAGTAATTATAAAATCATCATCATCATCATATCAAAATATCCTTTCTCCTACAAAGAATGAACACTTACCTATGTGTAATGCTTTTTTTTAAATTTCACTAATTCTTCTGTGTTTTTCCCTCTTGCATTTTTTACACATGACAGCAAAGCTAATCATCAGGAAAAAATTGATTAGGATAAAGAAACCTAATAATATCCTAGTAGATTGATGTCACAAATATGTGCAAGATGCCCTGTGTGTTTGACCTAGTGGTAGAGTCCTTGGCTACCACGCAAAAAGACTCAGGTTAGATTCCTCATTACCACATACATAGAAAACGTGCAAGTGGTGCTGTGGCTCGGTGGGACAGCTAAAGCCTAAAGATAGCCCAAGAACAATGTTCACACTCTGGGGTCAAGTCCCAAGACTAGCAAAAACAAAAAAAAAATTCAACAAGGGGCAAAATGCAGGCAGAGAAGGCACTGTGAAGCAAATGTTTTGTAAAGGATGAGGGCAATATTGACCCTTAAGTTTGGATCTTACCTAAGAAATGCTCCTTGAGCCTGAGACCAGACTGGTAGTTGGGCCTAGTGGAAGACATTGGGAATGGAGAAATAAGGTGTGCTGTTTACTACATCCACATGTATATTGTGAGATTGGAGGAGAGATTCAGCCTCCAATATGTCTTTGGTGAGGTCTTCTGTGAGCAAGGATCTTTGGTCATTGGGCCCTGAAAGGTGACCCTGCCTCCCTCACAATGGAACAGAATATGGAACACTGGTAACCAAGCCACTGTAACTAACAACCAGCTCAAGCCAGCTCACTTGGCCTGTGGCTCAGGAGGAAGAAAGATGTTGCTGTGCTGTTGCCAAAGGTCAGGAAACTCGAGTCTCAGGCATGGAAGTTGTGGATGTCTTACTCGAAGATGTACATGCTAGATCTTTGCCAAGCCACAAATCCAGTATAACAGGCCTTTCTCTAAGAAGAATGCCAGGAAAATCCAGGGCAACCAGATGAGGTAAATTTCTAAGAAGAAATGTATTTGACCCCACCATCCACCCCACACACTACAAATTTCTTTTTCTTTCATTTTTTTATTGTGATCAGTAAAAGGGTTACATGATATTTTCCAGGTAGAAAGTGCATTAATTCACATACATTGATACCCTTTCACATGTCTTGGTACTCATTTCCCTCCAACCCCACACCCCCCACCTTTCTTGGTTTTCCCCCCTTCCCTATCAAATTTCAAATATCCAAATACAAATAAATTCAATATATCAGATAACAAAGTGAGATACTATACCAATATGGGTAACCAAGGGACAGCAAAGGAGATGAGAGACAACATAGTACATTAAGGACAACAATCATTCATTATGTGGCTTTTGTTTCAATATCCTGGAGGTCCTTTCAATTAGCTTCACATTACATGGCCTTATATATGGCCTTTTGCTCTATTGCAAATCTCTGCTACTAGAGCCCAAGGTTTCTACTGATTATGACGAATGAGGGAAACCACTGAGCCTAAGTTCCTTTGAGTCTGGCTTACTTAACTTAATATGATTTGTTCTAAGTCTTTACATATCCTAACAAATGGGGCGATGTCATTCTTTCTGAGAGCAGCATAGAATTCCATTGTGTACAAATACCATAACTTGGTGATCCACTCATCAACTGAGGGACATCTGGGTTGGTTCCATATCTTTGCTATGGTGAATAGCGCTGCAATGAACATTGTTGTGCTAGTGGGTTTAGTATGCCCTTGTTTCTGGATTGTTGGGTAAATGCCAAGTAGTGGAATTTCTGGGTCATAGGGGAGTTCTATGTTTAGCCTTTTGAGGCACTGCCAAACTGCTTTCCATAGTGGTTGAACGAGTTTGCACTCCCACCAACAGTGTAGTAGTGATCCCTCCTGGCCACATCCCCTCCAGCATCTGTTGTCATTCGTTTTCCTGATCCTGGCCATTCTAACTGGAGTGAGGTGGAATCTTAGAGTTGTTTTGATTTGCATTTCTTTTATGACCAGAGATGTGGAGCATTTCTTCATATGTCTATAGGCCATTTTTGTTTCTTCTTCAGAGAAGACTCTCTTTAAGAATTTGGCCCGTTTTTTAATGGGATGGGTGTTACTTTGGAGGTTAGTTTTGGAGTGATTCAATTTTTTGAGTTGTTGATATATTTTAGATATGAGGCCTTTGTCCGTTGTTTGGTTGGTGAAGATCTTCTCCCACTCTGTAGGCTTCCTGATTAGTTTACTAGCTATGTCCTTTGCCATACAAAAGCTCTGCAGTGTACTGCAGTCCCACTTATCCAGCCTTTCTCTGATTTGTTGTGATTCTTGGTCCTTATTAAGAAAGTTTCGACCTGTGCCAAGGAGGCCTAGTGTATCTCCTATTCCTTCCTAAACACTTTTCAGTGTGTAACCTTTTCCTCCAGGTCTTTGATCCATTTGGATTTAATTCTAGTGCAAGGTGACAAAGAAGGATCCAACTTTAGTTTTCTGTAGTTGCTTAACCAGTTCTGCCAGCACAACTTGTTGAAGAGGCTATCGTTCTTCCATTCTATTTTTTTGGCTCCCTTGTCAAAGATTAGGTGGCCATAGGTCTGTGGTTTAATATCTGGGTCCGCAGTTCTATTCCATTGACTTCAGGCCTGTTCTTGTGCCCGTACCAAGCTGTTCTGAGAATTATAGCTCTGTAATAGAGTCTAAAGTTTGGAATTGAAATTCCTCCAGCGCTGTTCTTTCTGCTATGAAGTGTTTTGCTTACAGGGTCTTTTATTACTCCATATGAAATTTTGAATTGCCTCTTCTATTTCTTTAAAGAATGACATTGCGATATTGATGGGTATTGCACTGAATTTGTAGATAGCCCTTGGCAAGATTGTCATTTTCACAATGCTGATTCTTCCATTCCAGGAGCATGGGAGGTTTTTCCATTTCTTTAGTTCTGCTTTAATTTCCTTTTTTAGGGTTTTAATGTTTTCATCTAAACGGTCCTTTACATTCTTAGTTAAGCTAATTCCTAGGTACTTTATTTTCTTTGAGGCTATTGTGAAAGGAGTTTCTTTCCTGATTATTGCCTCGTTCCTCTCACTGTTGGCGTAAAGGAACACAGTTGATATGTGAGGGTTGATTTTATGGCCTGCTACCCTTCCAAAGCTTTGAATCAGCTCAAGGAGCTTGGGAGTAGAGTCTATAGAATATTTTAAATACAGAATCTTGTCATCTGTGTGGCAAGCTCCTCGACCAGCGAGGAAGAACGACCACCGCTCGAGGATTCTTCTCAAATCATACTTTATTTGAGAGCCTTTTGATTGAAGGGGGAGCAGGAAGCGAAAGGGGCGAGGCATCAAAAAGCAGCTGCTTATATAGGGAACAAGAACACGGGTCGCTCCACCATTGGCTGCCACCCTACTGCCACAACGAGGTGCCGCAGGATTGGCCAGGGATCATCATGTGATTCGTGCATGCGCATAACTTAGGACACGTATTCGAGCACAGCATTGCCTTATATGGATTTGTTTACCTCTAAGGAGTCAGGAAACGGGCGCCATCTTATAATGGCGTTTGTCCCGGCTCCCTACAGCTCCCCCTTCTTGTTTTGAGCATCAGGCAAGAGTAGAGGTCTGTTCTCTGAAGAGAATAAGGACAATGCAAGGACTCCTCTCCAGGCTCTTTCCCAGAGGGTGACCCACCAGTCCGATGCCCTTTTTTCAGAGGTGGGAAATTTTGGCATCTACCCACATGCAAACAGACGTGCTCTTCTCCAGAAAAGGCATCTCCCTTTTCCCAAGTGCAGTGCATACGCCTCGCATCATGTTTGCTCCAGATCTTAAGCTGCATACCTGTCCCTGTGCAATGGGATCTTGTCCCCCGGGGTGCAAAGGCTATGCAGAAAAATAAGGCTCAATTGCCCTTTAAGGCTGAAAGCCATATTTGGGGTGAGGATCCAACTTCCAAGGCGGCTAATGCTTGTGAAAATCATTACCTTATCCCTCTGTGTTTGGGCTTGCAGGCGACAGACCAACCATAGGCAGACCACACATCCTTTTCTTTTCAAGCATACTTAACCAAACTTGGGGGGAGTCATGCATTTCTAATGCTGCAAAAGCTAGTTTTATTATAGCATTATCTCTTTTTCATTTATAACTCATTTTACATAGCATACAACACAAAATCCCCAACCCACACATCATTAATCCCAATAAGGCTAAACTTCCAGCCCATTCTTTTACCCAGGAGGACACCTGTAATATCCAATCAGTAATTTTCCCATAAAGGGGCCACATTTACCCTGGTTGAATTAACAATCATAATTTCATATCTCAATTGGCTTGTAAGGTTTTCAAAATCATTTGACCATTGTCCAGTTAACATCTGACCCAACTGCCTTGACAGATTAGCGGTATAAAGACAGCGGCAAAATATAATTGTCCAACTGTCTGTCCATGGGAAGAAAAGGTAACTGCAATGATGAATTGGTCGTGAAAAGATACAGGAAAACACGAGCGTCATGCTTCACAGGCATCGGTATTGGAAAGGTCTTCATCAGCGCCCACAAAATCCTTTCCTGGGCCAGCACTGGATCTGCTAGTATTACCACTAACATGAGAATGATCTTCATCGTCAGTGCCTTTCTCGGGTTCTCCTTCCACCTTTCGCGTCAATCGCAATGGGACCCAAAGCGGTGTTTCCTGCTCCTGTGGAAAAACACAAACAGCTCCCCTGGATCTCCTTACTACGGGATCCGGTCCGCACCAAGTATTTGTAATAACATCCTTCCATTTAACCATCTCAGTTATAATTTTAGGGTTTTGGGCAGCATGTCTATCTGCTGCTGACTTATCATCACTATTTAAAATTAAAAAATTTAAAGTAAAAAGTGCAAGGGAAAGTCTTTCCCTGGGAGATGCTCCTTCCGCAATTCCCCCTTTTTGTTTTTGAAGTATTTCTTTTAATTTTTTGTTGGTTCTTTCCACAATTCCTTGTCCTTGCGGATTGTATGGTAATCCTGTTGTATGGGCTACTTGCATTTGCGCACAAAAGGCGCGGAAACCATGAGAAGTATAGGCAGGGCCATTATCAGTTTTTAAGTGAAGGGGTTTTCCCCAGGCCTCCCAGGCTTCTAAACAATGTACTTTTACATGGGAAACCTTTTCTCCTGCCAAGGGCGTGGCATGTATTATGCCAGAATAGGTATCCACTGAGACATGTAAATATTTTAATTTTCAAAATTCCGCTAAATGAGTAACATCCATTTGCCACAGGGCATTTGGTTTTAAGCCTCTAGGGTTTATCCCCACATTAGTAGAGGGGAGAAAAATCACACAAGACTGACAGGCTTTAACAATATTTCGTGCTTCATGTCTGGTTATATTAAATTTTATTCTAAGAGTATTAGCAGGTACATGATATAACTGATGAAAAGTTTTTGCTGATTCTACAGAATCAATAGCTGTCAAAACCATGGCCCTAATTGCCTGATCTACCTCGGCATTAGCCTTAGCCATGGGACCTGGCAACAAGGTATGAGCTCTCATGTGCCCTATATAAAAGGGATTCTTTCTTGCCAAAATAAGGGATTGAATCTGTAATAATATGTTAGAAACCATGCTGGCCTGCCTAATTGAGGCGGAGACTTCAAGAGAAATAACAGCATTAACAACATATTGTGAATCAGAAAAACGATTAAAGGGCTCTTCAAATCTTTTAAACACCTCTAGAACCACCAGGCACTCCGTGACCAGGGGAACATCCGGTAGAAAATATAACACGACTGGATTTTGACCTTCCACCACAAAGGCACCCTGACCAGTTTTTGACCCATCAGTATAAATAGTCAAGGCTGTAACCAAAGGCTTCTTAGAGGTAATAATGGGAAAATAAACCAAATTTCTCTCTACAAAGGCAAACAGGGGATGCTTGGGATAATGGTTATCAATAATATTGGGAAAGGCAAATAATAAAATTGCCCATATATCCACAGTGGCAGCCAAAGTTTCCACCTGATTCCTGGTATAGGGAATAATTAATTTATCGGGTATTTTAGCAAAATGCATCAAACAATACTTTAGGCCCAATAGGGCTTGAGTTGCAACAAGCTCAGGAAAATATTGAACAGTTCTTGCTCCAAGAGAATTACCATGAAGCAACCACAGAGGGCCGTCCTGCCATAAGACCCCTGTAGGATAATATTTTGTCTTTAAAATACACAACATAAGTAATTGACCTGGATTATAACGACACACTTGAGCCTTAATTATTGCCCCTTCAATCCTTTTTAGGGCCGCAAAAGCCTGTGGGGTAAGTTTTCGTGTAGATGTGACATCCGGGTTACCTTTCAAAATGGAAAATAAAGGCAGTAATTCTGCTCGAGGAATGTTTAAATATCCCCGGCTCCAGTTGATGTCTCCCAACAGTTGTTGAAAATCATTGAGTGTCTTTAAGTGGGCAGTCCGAATAGAAATTTTTTGAGGTCGAATAAAGGCAGGAGTAACAATGGCGCCTAAGAATTTTACCACCTTGGATTGTTGTACTTTATCAGGGGCAATAATAAGCCCTCTCTGTTCAAGTAGGGAAACCACCTGTTGATAGGCTCTATGAAGTACCTCAAGAGAGGAAGCAGCTAGCAGGATATCATCCATATAATGAATGATTTTTACCAGGGGAAACTCCTGTCTAACTGACAGCAGGGCCGAATCCACAAACAGTTGAGAAATAGTCGGGCTATTAGCCATGCCTTGCGGCAAGACCTTCCACTGATACCGGACATCTGGCTGTTCATGATTAACAGAGGGCAACGTAAAGGCAAAACGTTCTCTATCCTCAGGGCAAAGGGTATTGAGAAGAAGCAATCTTTAATGTCTAAGCTCAACACAGGCCAATCTCGGGGCAGCGCCGAAAGTAGAGGAAGTCCTCTCTGGACTGGTCCCATGACCTGCATTTGCGCGTTTACTGCCCTTAAGTCATGTAACAATCTGCACTTGCCAGAAGCCTTTTTAATAATAAAAATGGGTGTGTTCCAGGGAGATACAGAGGGCTCAACGTGTCCCAATTTTAACTGTTCCTCAACTAAATTTTTTGCAGCTTCCAATTTTTCTTGTGAAAGGGGCCACTGGGGGACCCACACCGATTTCTGAGTCAACCAGGGTATGGGTACCGCATTATTGTTGGAAGCTTTTGTTTCAGTGGCCCCTAGGAAAAACCCAATCCTTTCCTATTAAATTTTGCAACAGGCTCAACGGGTTCTGGGCGTCCCTGAAGACATCTGCCAAGCCCTTGAGTTGGAACATATCCCTGCTGTTTCATGATGTTTTGACTAACTTCTGAATAATTATTAGTCAGTTTAAGTTTTAATTGTTGTTGCACATCCCGTCCCCAAAGATTGACAGGGACGTCGATTACAAACGGTTGGATTGTCCCCTGTTGGCCTTCTTCAGTTCTCCATGCTAACTCTTTAGCACTGACACAGGGAGTATTAGCATATCCAAGTCCTTGTAAAGTTTGAGAAGATTTTTGTAATGGCCACTGCTTGGGCCAGGCCTTTGATTGAATAATGCTCCGATCGGCTCCAGTATCTACCAGGCCAAGAAAGGACTTTCCCTCTATTTGTAGGGATAGCATGGGTCTCTGGTCCAATTCCATCGACAGGCATACAAGATCAATCCCTGTGGAGCCTAAGCCTGCGGCTCCCCTTTCCTTTTGTAGTGAAAGAAAGTTTTCATGTTTTGAAGGTAAAATTAAAAGCTGGGCAATCCTATCTCCCGGGGCTATAGAGATTACTACGTAAGGGGAGTAAGGGGAGTGGCACAAAACCTTGATTACTCCTGAATAGTCAGAATCTATAACGCCCGGGAAAATTATTAGTCCTTTTAAGGTGGAGGAGGAGCGCCCTAACACCAATCCCACCGTGCCTCTTTCTAATGGTCCAGTTACATTAGTATCCAATATTTGTACTCCCATGGCTGGAGTTAAGACCAATCCGGAGGAGGCACAGAGGTCCAACCCTGCGGAGCCTGGGGTTGCCCTTCTGGCCGAACTGGCTGCTGTAGGCTGGAAACAGGTGCCGGAGTCTGAAGTGCCCCATAAATTTGTGGGCCCTGGCGACGGGGGCCCCTTGTCCCGTTTTTTGGCTCCTGGCCTGCACTAAGAGAAGGAATGGGCTGTCCATTAATATCTTTTACTGACCTGCATTCATTGGCCCAATGTTTTCCCTTCTTGCACCTAGGACATGTTCCTGGCATCTTTTGAACTCCCTGAGGACCCTGGGGAGCAGTTCTGGGACACTGGTGTTTAAAGTGTCCAAGTTGGCCACATTTGAAGCATCCTTTACCTTTAGAGTCCTTGGCCGCTCGGGTGGCTGACAGTACAGCTGCAGCCAGGCCTGCATTAGTTAATGGCCCCCCTATTTCCCTGCAGGCTTTTACCCATGCTTCCAGGCCCTTTTCCTTGACCGGCACAATAGCTCTCTGACATTCCTTTGTACTTTGCTCAAAAATAATTTGTTGGACGAGTGGCATAAAGACTTCAAGATTTCCAAAAACGCGCTCCACCGTTTCGAGCACACGGGCCACAAAATCGGAGAATGGCTCCGTGACAGCTTGAGTAACTTTGGTGAGGCTGCCAGTGACCTGGCCTTTGTTTGGGATTGCCCTCCAGGACTTGTAAAAAACCTCATTTATTTGTTTATAAACATCCCAGTGGAAATTTGTCTGATCGGCAGCCCATTGTCCTTGCCCTAGGAGCATGTCCACGGTCCACTCGGGCCGCCCTTCTTGTACATTTACTCTATATTGAGCCTGAGCTCTGTCCATAACTATAGACCTGAAGTCAAGGAACTGTCCATGATTGAGGCATGTCCGCGCGACCTCATACCAATCATTAGGTGTCATAGCATTAACAGTTAGTCTTCTAAGCAAGGCAGTGGTATAACTGGCCGTAACTCCATAATTAAGTACTGCCTCCATCAAATCCTTTAACTGTTTATAGGAGACTGGTTCAAAGGTCCTCTCCTGGGTAACTGGGTTCTCAAAAACTGGGAACGCAGCTGCCAGGCGGGACCAAGTGCTTCCTTTTATGAAATGACATTTTCCCAGCGCCACAGGATAGGGCGGGGGCGCAGAGGGCATGATTCTTTCTTGCTTATTTCCTTTAGACACTCCGGCCAGAAGAGGTCGTCGAACTCCATACCTACCCTCCTCATACCTAGCAACCGCCTCCTCCAAGCCTTCTCCCTCTTTCGGGTCCTGTTCCTCATCTGAATTGTTAGTCACTTCCTCACCTGAGCTGTTTAATTCCTCATTTGAATCGTTTAGCTCCTCATCTCTAGACTCCCTTATTTGTAAATGTTGAAACCTGTCTAGATCCGGGTAAAGCTGCCCGGGGAGCGGCTCCATTGCTCTTATGACTTGGTCCTCCTTATCACCCTCCTGCACGGTATCTTGGTAGGGTGCGTTCACCCTCTGTTCTTTGACATAACGTCTCTTTTCATTATTTTCTTTCCCTTTTCCTTTTGGTCTACCCTTTTCCTCCCCATTTGATTCTGCCTCGGAGAGACTATCCTGGTGCTTCATCAATGTCCTACTGACTTCCTTAACAATCTCTGAGTTGCCGCAACGCAGACAAATGCAACAAAAACACACCAGCAGCACCCACAAAGGAAGGACAACAGCAAGCACCCAGAATTGTACCCCAAAAAACAGCATACCTGGGGATCTCAGCTGATCAGGCTGATACTTACCGACGTCTCCTCTCCGTATGTCGAGTTCTGAATCCTCCTCTGCCCCTCGCTTGTCGTCCTGTCTTCCCAGGGTCCCGGTCTCGGCACCAGTTGCGGCAAGCTCCTCGACCAGCGAGGAAGGACGACGATCACTCGAGGATTCTTCTCAAATCATACTTTATTGGAGAGCCTTTTGATTGAAGGGGGAGCAGGAAGCGAAAGGGGCGAGGCATCAAAAAGCAGCTGCTTATATAGGGAACAGGAACACGGGTCGCTCCACCATAGGCTGCTGCCCTACTGCCACAACGAGGTGCCGAGGGATTGGCCAGGGATAATCATGTGATTCGCGCATGCACATAACTTCAGACACATAGTCGAGCACAGCATTGCCTTATATGCAGTTGATTACCTCTAAGGAGTCAGGAAACGGGCGCCATCTTATAAAGGCGTTTGTCCCGGCTCCCTACAATCTGCAAAGAGGGATAGTTTTATTTCCTCTTTCCCTACTTGGATCCCCTTTATGCTTGCTTTTTGCCTTATTGCACTGCCTAGGAATTCTAGTACTACGTTAAAAAGGAGTGGAGAGAGTGGGCATCCTTGTCTCGTTCCTGATTTTAGAGGGAATGGCTTTAGATTTTCACCATTAAGTATAATACTACCAGTGGGTTTCTCATACACAGCCTTTATTACATTGAGAAATGTTCCATGGAGTCCTAGTTTCTCCACATCTTTTAACATAAAGGGGTTTTGGATCTTGTCAAATGCCTTTTCCGCATCTATTGAGACAATCATGTGATTTTTGTCCTTGCTCCTGTTGATGTGTTGAATTATATTAATTGATTTGTGTATGTTGAACCAGCTTTGCCTCCCTGTGATGAATCCAGTTTGATCATAGTGTATAATTTTTTTGATGAGTTGTTGTAGACGGTTGGCCAGTATTTTGTAGAGAAGTTTTGCATCGATGTTCATCAAAGAAATGGGTCTATAGTTCTCTTTCTTTGATGAATCTCTGTCTGGTTTGGGGATGAGGGATATACTGGCTTCACAGAATGAGTTTGGTAAACAACCTTCATTTTCAATTTAGTTGAAGTGCTTGAGGAGTATTGGTGTGAGCTCTGCTTTGAAGACCTTATAGAATTCAGCTGTGAATCCATCTGGCCCTGGGCTCTTTTTAAGAGGAAGTTGTCTAATTTCCATTTCTAATTCAGAGCATGAAATAGGCCTGTTGATTTGGGTTAGCTCTTCTTGGTTCAGTGTAAGTATGTTAATATTGTCTAGGAATTCATCCATTTCTTCTAGATTCTCAAATTTGTTGGCGTAAAGGTTTGAGAAGTATTCACTCATGATATTCTGGATCTTGGTAATTTCTGTCGTGATATTACCATTTTCATCTGCGATTTTGTTTATTTCGATATGCTCTCTTCTTTGTTTGGTAAGATTTGCTAAGGGCTTGTCAATTTTGTTAATTCTTTCAAAGAACCAACTCCTTGTTTTGTTGATTCTTTCTATAGTTTTTTTTTATTCCAAATCATTTAATTCTGCTTTGATTTTAATAATTTGGAGATGTGTGTTCAGTTCCAATTTGATGCCTTTATGGTCTGAGAGTGTGCATGGAATAATTTCAGTGTTTCTGAATCTGTCCAGGTTTGTTTTATGGCCTAAGATGTGGTCTATTATGGAAACTGTTCCATGTGCTGCTGAGAAACACGTATATTATGTTGTTACTGGTTGGAATATTCTTCAGATGTCTGTTAGATCTAGTTGGTCTATATAGTTTGTTCAGTTCTAAGGTTTCTCTGTTGAGTTTTTGCCTTGTTGATCTGTCCATAGGTGAGAGTGGTGTGTTAAACTCACCAACAATCACTGTATTTCGATCTATGTATGGTTTCAGTGTAAGTAAAGTTTGCTTGATGAAGTTTGGAGCTCCGGGATTGGGTGTGTAAATATTTAGGATCGTTATGTCTTCCTGGAGGAAAGATCCCTTTAGTAGTATGTAGTCACCTTCTTTGTCTTTTCTTACCAATTTTAGTTTGAAGTCTATTGTATCTGATATGAGGATGGCAACTCCAGCCTGTTTATGGGGGCAGTTAGCTTGATAGAGTTTATTCCAACCTCTCACTTTCAAAAGATGATTGTTTTTGGGTAAGATGTGTCTCTTGAAGACAGCAGAACGATGGCTCTTGCTTTATGATCCAACTAGACAGCCTATGCCGTTTAATTGGAGAGTTAAGTCCATTGATATTGAGAGTTAGGATTGAGAGATATTTATTAGTTCCTACCATTTTTAAAAGCTTTTAGTAGGGCCTGTGTCTTGACAGTTCTTGTGGTCCTTAGATGGTATGCTGTTTAGGTGCCATTTTTTCCCTATATTGCATTTATTTTGGTTTTCTATGTATAGAGCATCTTTGAGAATTCTCTGTAGTGTTGGTTTTGTTGCAGCTTTTCCCTGGAATGGAATGTTTTTATTGTTCCCACAGTTATGAATGAGAGCTTAGCTGGGTACAGTATTCTTGGTTTGTAGTTATTTGATTTAAGGGCATGACATATATGCTTCCAGTCACTTCGTGCTTGCATGGTCTCTGCTGAGAAATCTGGGGTTATTCTGATTGGTTTGCCTTTATAGGTTACTGATCCCTTTTCCCAGGCTGCCTTTAGGATCTTTTCTTTCGTTTCTATTGATCCAGTTCGGATCACAATGTGGCGGTGGGATGTTCTTTTCTGGTCAGGTCTGTTTGGGCTTCTAAAAGCTTCTCGTATCTGGATGGGCCTGCCCTTCTGGAAATTTGGGAAATTCTCTGAGATGATTCCCTGAAGTACATTTCCAATACCATTGACCTCTTTCTCCACGCCCTCCTCAATACCAACTAGCCTTAAATTAGGCTTCCTAATTGTATCTTGGACCTCCTGAAGCGCTATCTCTTATTTCCTAGATTTGGATTGACTGATTTTCTGTTCTTTCTCTGTAATACCTAAATTATCTTCAGCCCCGGAAATTCTCTCCTCTGCATTGTCTAACCTGCTATCAAAACTATCTACTTTATTTTTCATCTCCCTAGCTTTAATTGCTCACTTTTGATGCCTTTCATCTCTTGTTTTAGATCATGTATGGATTTCTTAATCTCCTTGATTTCCTTTTGAGTGGTTAGCTCAGTAGCTTTATTTTCTTTGGACATTTGCTGGAGTTTGGTCACGTTTTTATTTGTGGATTCTATGAATTCATCCATCATTCTTTGAAAAACCTTTATTATGGCCTTCTTTATGGCTTCTTCTTTTTCACTTATCACCTTATTTATGCTTTCCTCTTGTTCAGCTATGGCTTCCTCCATTACCACTTTCTTTATATTTTCACATTTTTCATTAATGATGTTTATCAATTGCATTTGTGTAGCACTTGGAAGACTCTCCTCTAGGTTTGCCAGTTACTGTTCCATTGTCTGTTTACATTGGGTGGGGGATGTTGTTTCTTGATTTGACATTTTTCTTGAGTTTCTTGTTCTGCCCATTTGAAAATGGGAGCAAGATTACTACTAAATACGATTATAGTTTTTCAGATATAACCAACCTAGACCTCTGTAGCTGGCAGACACTAGATATTCACAAGTTTTGATTGGTATTATCACTCTTTCTTTTTGTGCACTTACAAACCAGTCTAATACAACCACTGATAAGCAATTTATACCCAAAACAATAAGCCTCTCAATCCAATCTCTATTGTCTTTAAGTCCCTCTGAGCCTAGAGAATAATTAACCAACTACATATACAATATTGCTCAACAGCCATCATGTGTAGATCCATGTGTAGAGCCATCATGTAGTATAAGGGTTGTAAGATGAGCAGAAGTCCAGAGATAGAAAAAAAGAATGAGATAGGTCAGGGGAGGTAGAACGTAGGAGTGTAAGAATATTGTAGTCATTACGAAAAGGTATATCATAAGGATAATTGACCAAAGTTTGTATGTAGGTAGTATATTTGAGTACAAAGTTTGGAAAGTATTAGAATAAAACTTAATGTGTTGCTGCACGACTAGCTCTTAGCCCAAACAGTGGCCTCACAGTGGACCATGGGATGGATCTGTTTTTCTTGTCTACGTTGAGGGAAAGGGGTATTTCAGAAGATGCAGAAACGAAGATTTCAGAAGCCAATGCTATGAGTGAATTAGCTCGTAAAAAGCATTTTTATTTTCTTTTAACTTTCTGCCAGTCTTGGGGCTTGAATTCAGGGCCTGAGCACTCTCCTCGAGTTTTCTCAAGTCTAGCCCTCTGCCACTTGAGCCACAGTGCCACATCTAGATTTTCTATCTATGTGATACTGAGCAATCAAACCCAGATCTTCATGGATGCTAGGCAAGCACTCTACCACTATGCCAAACTCTCAACCCTGGCATAGTCATTATAAAGTCATCATCATCATATCAAAATATCCTTTCTTCTACAAAGAATGAACACTTATCTATGTGTGTAATGCTTTTTTTTAAATTTCACTAATTCTTCTGTGTTTTTCCCTCTTGCATTTTTTACACATGACAGCAAAGCTAATTATCAGGAAATAATTGATTAGGATACAGAAACCCAATAATATCCTAGTAGATTGATGTCACAAATATGTGCAAGATACCCTGTGTGTTTGACCTAGTGGTAGAGTCCTTGGCTACCACGCAAAAAGACTCAGGTTTGATTCCTCATTACCACATACATAGAAAACTCTGCAAGTGGTGCTTTGATTCGGTGGGACAGCTAAAGCCTAAAGAAAGCCCAAGAACAATGTTCACACTCTGAGGTCAAGTCTCAAGACGAGCAAAAGCAAAAAAAATCGACAAGGGGCAAAATGCAGGCAGAGAAGGCACTGTGAAGCAAATATTTTGTAAAGGATGAGGGCAATATTGACCCTTAAGTTTCGATCTTACCTAAGAAAGGCTCCTTGAGCCTGAGACCAGACTGGTAGTTGGGCCTAGTGGAAGTCATTGGGATTGAACAAATAAGGTATGCTATTTACTACATCCACATGTATATTGTGAGATTGGAGGAGAGATTCAGCCTCCAGTATGTCTTTGGTGAGGTCTTCTGTGAGCAAGGATCTTTGGTCATTGGGCCCTGAAAGGTGACCCTGCCTCCCTCACAATGGAACAGAATATGGAACCATGGTAACCAAGCCACTGTAACTAACAACCAGCTCAAGCCAGCTCACTTGGCCTGTGGCTCAGGAGGAAGAAAGATGTTGCTGTGCTGTTGCCAAAGGTCAGGAAACTCGAGTCTCAGGCATGGAAGTTGTGGATGTCTTACTCGAAGATGTACATGCTAGATCATTGCCAAGCCACAAATACAGTATAACAGGCCTTTCTCTAAGAAGAAGGCCAGGAAAATCCAGGGCAACCAGATGAGGTATATTTCTAACAAGAAATGTATTTGACCCCATCATACTTCCCACACACTACAACTTTCTTTTTTTAAAATTTTTTTTATTGTAATTAGTAAAAGGGTTACATGATATTTGCCAGATAGAAGGTGCATTAATTCACATACATTGATACCCTTTCACATGTCTTGGTACCCATTTCCCTCCAACCCCACACCCCCCACCCGCCTTGGTTTTCCCCCCTTCCCTATCAAATTTCAAATATCCAAATACAAACAAATTCAATATATCAGATAACAAAGTGAGATACTATACCAATATGGGATAACCAAGGGACAGCAAAGGAGATGAGAGACAACATAGTACATTAAGGACAACAATCATTCATTATGTGGCTTTTGTTTCAATATCCTGGAGGTCCTTTCAGTTAGCTTCACATTATATGGCCTTATATATGGCCTTTTGCTCTATTGCAAATCTCTGCTAGTAGAGCCCAAGGTTTCTACTGATTATGACGAATGAGGGAAACCACTGAGCCAAGTTCCTTTGAGTCTGGCTTACTTCACTTAATATGATTTGTTCTAAGTCTTTCCATTTCCTAACAAATGGGGCGATGTCATTCTTTCTGACAGCAGCATAGAATTCCATTGTGTACAAATACCACAACTTGTAGATCCACTCATTAACTGAGGGACATCTGGGTCCGTTCCATATCTTTGCTATGGTGAACAGTGCTGCAATGAACATTGATGTGGTAGTGGGTTTAGCATGCCCTTGTTTCTGGATTGTTGGGTAAATGCCAAGTAGTGGAATTGCTGGGTCATAGGGGAGTTCTATGTTTAGCCTTTTGAGGCACTGCCACACTGCTTTCCATAGTGGTTGAACGAGTTTGCACTCCCACCAACAGTGTAGTAGTGATCCCTCCTGGCCACATCCCCTCCAGCATCTGTTGTCATTCGTTTTCCTGATCCTGGCCATTCTAACTGGAGTGAGGTGGAATCTTAGAGTTGTTTTGATTTGCATTTCTTTTATGACCAGAGATGTGGAGCATTTCTTCATGTGTCTATAGGCCATTTTTGTTTCTTCTTCAGAGAAGACTCTCTTTAAGACTTTGGCCCATTTTTTAATGGGATGGGTGTTACTTTGGAGGTTAGTTTTGGAGTGATTCAATTTTTTGAGTTGTTGATATATTTTCGATATGAGTCCTTTGTCCGTTGTTTGGTTGGTGAAGATCTTCTCCCACTCTGTAGGCTTCCTGATTAGTTTACTAGCTATATCCGTTGCCATACAAAAGCTCTGCAGTTTAATGCAGTGCGACTTATCCACCCTTCCTCTGATTTGTTGTGATTCTTGGTCCTTATTAAGAAAGTTTCGACCTGTGCCAAGGAGGCCTAGTGTATCTCCTATTCCTTCCTGTAAACTTTTCAGTGTGTCAGCTTTTACCTCCAGGTCTTTGATCCATTTGGAGTTAATTTTAGTGCAAGGTGACAAAGAAGGATCCAACTTTACTTTTCTGCAGGTGCTTAACCAGTTCTGCCAGCACAACTTGTTGAAGAGACTGTCTTTCTTCCATTCTATTTTTTTGGCTCCCTTGTCAAAGATTAGGTGGCCATAGGTCTGTGGTTTAATATCTGGGTCCGCAGTTCTATTCCATTGGACTTCAGGCCTGTTCTTGTGCCCGTACCAAGCTGTTCTGAGAATTATAGCTCTGTAATAGAGTCTAAAGTTTGGAATTGAAATTCCTCCAGCGCTGTTCTTTCTGCTAAGAAGTGTTTTTGCTATACGGGGTCTTTTATTATTCCATATGAAATTTTGAATTGCCTCTTCTATTTCTTTAAAGAATGACATTGGGATGTTGATGGGAATTGCATTGAATTTGTAGATAGCCCTTGGCAAGATTGTCATTTTCACAATGTTGATTCTTCCATTCCAGGAGCATGGGAAGTTTTTCCATTTCCTTAGTTGTGCTTTAATTTCCTTTTTTAGGGTTTTAAAGTTTTCATCTAAATGATCCTTTACATTCTTAGTTAAGCTAATTCCTAGGTACTTTATTTTCTTTGAGGCTATTGTGAAAGGAGTTTCTTTCCTGATTATTGCCTCGTTCCTCTCACTGTTGGCGTAAAGGAAGGCAGTTGATTTGTGAGGGTTGTTTTTATGGCCTGCTACCCTTCCAATGCTTTGAATCAGCTCAAGGAGCTTGCGAGTAGTGTCTATAGGATCCTTTAAATACAGAATCATGTCATCTGCAAAGAGGGATAGTTTTATTTCCTCTTTCCCTACTTGGATCCCCTTTATGCTTGCTTCTTTCGTTATTGCACTGCCTAGGAATTCTAGTACTATGTTAAAAAGGAGTGGAGAGAGTGGGCATCCTTGTCTCGTTCCTGATTTTAGAGGGAATGGCTTTAGATTTTCACCATTAAGTATAATACTACCAGTGGGTTTCTCATACACAGCCTTTATTACATTGAGAAATGTTCCATGGAGTCCTAGTTTCTCCACATCTTTTAACATAAAGGGGTTTTGGATCTTGTCAAATGCCTTTTCCGCATCTATTGAGACAATCATGTGATTTTTGTCCTTGCTCCTGTTGATGTGTTGAATTATATTAATTGATTTGTGTATGTTGAACCAGCTTGGCCTCCCTGAGATGAATCAAGTTTTATCATAGTGTATAATTTTTTTGATGAGTTGTTGTAGACGGTGGGCCAGTATTTTGTAGAGAAGTTTTGCATCGATGTTCATCAAAGAAATGGGTCTATAGTTCTCTTTCTTTGATGAATCTCTGTCTGGTTTGGGGATGAGGGATATACTGGCTTCACAGAATGAGTTTGGTAAACAACCTTCATTTTCAATTTCATTGAAGAGCTTGAGGAGTATTGGTGTGAGCTCTGCTTTGAAGACCTTACAGAATTCAGATGTGAATCCATCTGGTCCTGGGCTCTTTTTAAGTGGAAGTTGTCTAATTTCCATTTCTGTTTCAGAGCTTGAAATAGGCCTGTTGAGTTGGGTTAGCTCTCCTTGGTTCAGTGTGGGTATGTTAATATTGTCTAGGAATTCATCCATTTCTTCTAGATTCTCAAATTTGTTGGCGTAAAGGTTTGAGAAGTATTCCCTCATAATATTCTGGATCTTGGTAATTTCTGTCGTGATATTACCATTTTCATCTGCGATTTTGTTTGTTTCGATATGCTCTCTTTTTGTTTGGTAAGATTTGCTAAGGGCTTGTCAATTTTGTTAATTCTTTCAAAGAACCATCTCCTTGTTTTGTTGATTCTTTCTATAGTTTTTTTATTCCAAATCATTTAATTCTGCTTTGATTTTAATAACTTGCTTTCTCCTAATGGGTTTAAGGTTGGTTTCTGCTCTTTTTCCAAGAGGTTAAGGTGAGACATTAACTAGTTGGTTTGCCATTTTTCCAACTTGCTGTTGTAGGCACTCAGCGCTATAAATTTTCCTCTGAGTACTGCCTTTGTTGTGTCCCTAAGGAGTTGATATTTGTGTGCTCCTTATTGTTAAATTTCATAAACAGTTGGATATCTGTTTTGATCTCTTCGATTACCCATTGTTTTTGATTCAACAATGTGTTGTTCCGTCTCCATGAGATACAGGGTTTTCGTTCCAATTTGATTCCTTTATGGCCCGAGAGTCTGCATGGAATAATTTCAGTGTTTCTGAATCTGTCCAGGTTTGTTTTATGGCCTAAGATGTGGTCTATTTTCGAAAATGTTCCATGTGCTGCTGAGAAAAACGTATATTGTGTTGTTACTGGGTGGAATATTCTGCAGATGTCTGTTAGATCTAGTTGGTCTCTATAGTTGTTCAGTTCTAAGGTTTCTCTGTTGAGTTTTTGCCTTGTTGATCTGTCCATAGGTGAGAGTCGTGTGTTAAACTCACCAACAATCACTGTATTTCGATCTATGTATGGTTTCAGTGTAAGTAAAGTTTGCTTGATGAAGTTTGGAGCTCCGGGATTGGGTGTGTAAATATTTAGGATCGTTATGTCTTCCTGGAGGAAAGATCCCTTTAGTAGTATGTAGTCACCTTCTTTGCCTTTTCTTACCAATTTCAGTTTGAAGTCTATTGTATCTGATATGAGGATGGCAACTCCAGCCTGTTTATGGGGGCAGTTAGCTTGATAGAGTTTATTCCAACCTCTCACTTTCAAAAGATGATTGTTTTTGGGTAAGATGTGTCTCTTGAGGACAGTAGAACGACGGCTCTTGCTTTTTGATCCAACTAGACAGCCTATGCCGTTTAATTGGAGAGTTAAGTCCATTGACATTGAGAGGATTGAGAGATATTTATTAGTTCCTTCCATTTTTAAAGCTTTCAGTAGGGCCTGTGTCTTGACAGTTCTTGTGGTCCTTAGATTGTATGCTGTTTAGGTGCCATTTCTTTCCCTATATTGCATTTATTTTGGTTTTCTATGTATAGAGCCTCTTTGAGAATTCTCTGTAGTGTTGGTTTTGTTTCGACATATTGTTGCAGCTTTTCCCTGGAATGGAATGTTTTTATTGTTCCCTCAGTTATGAATGAGAGCTTAGCTGGGTACAGTATTCTTGGTTGGTAGTTATTTGATTTAAGGGCATGACATATATGCTTCCAGTCACTTCGTGCTTGCATGGTCTCTGCTGAGAAATCTGGGGTTATTCTGATTGGTTTGCCTTTATAGGTTACTGATCCCTTTTCCCTGGCTGACTTTAGGATCTTCTCTTTCGTTTCTTTTGATCCGGTTCGGATCACAATGTGGCGGTGGGATGTTCTTTTCTGGTCAGGTCTGTTTTGGGTTCTAAAAGCTTCTTGTATATGCATGGGCCTGCCCTTCTGGATATTTGGGAAATTCTCTGAGATGATTCCCTGAAGTATATTTCCAATACCATTGACCTCTTTCTCCACGCCCTCCTCAATACCAACTAGCCTTAAATTAGGCTTCCTAATTGTATCTTGGACTTCCTGAAGCGCTATCTCTTATTTCCTAGATTTGGATTGACTGATTTTCTGTTCTTTCTCTATAATACCTAAATTATCTTCAGCCCCGGAAATTCTCTCCTCTGCATTGTCTAACCTGCTATCAAAACTATCTACATTATTTTTCTTCTCCCTAGCTTCTAAATGCTCACTTTTGATGCCTTTTGAAGTTTTAGATCATGTATGGATTTCTTAATCTCCTTGATTTCCTTTTGAGTGGTTAGCTCAGTAGCTTTATTTTCTTTGAACATTTGCTGGAGTTTGGTCATGTTTTTACTTGTGGATTCTATGAGTTCATCCATCTTTCTTTGAACAGCCTTTATTATGGCCTCCTTTATGGCTTCTTCTTTTTCACTTATCACCTTGTTTATGCTTTCCTGTTGTTCAGCTATGGCTTCCTCCATTATCTCTTTCTTTATATTTTCACATTTTCCATTAATGATGTTTATCAATTGCATTTGTGTAGCACTTGGAAGACTCTCCTCTAGGTTTGCCAGTTACTGTTCCATTGTCTGTTTACATTGGGTGGGGGATGTTGTTTCTTGATTTGACATTTTTCTTGAGTTTCTTGTTCTGCCCATTTGAAAATGGGAGCAAGATTACTACTAAATACGATTATAGTTTTTCAGATATAACCAACCTAGACCTCTGTAGCTGGCAGACACTAGATGTTCACAAGTTTTGATTGGTATTGTCACTCTTTCTTTTTGTGCACTTACAGACCAGTCTAATACAACCACTGATAAACGATTTATACCCAAAAAATACGACTCTCAATCCAAACTCTATTATCTTTAAGTCCCTCTGAGCCTAGAGAATAATTAACCACCTACTTATACAATATTGCTCAACAGCCATCAAGTGTAGATCTGTGCAGTATAAGGGTTGAAAGACGAGCAGAGTTCCAGAGATAGAAAAAAATAATGAGAGAGGTCAGGGGAGGTACAAGAGGATTAACGTAGGAGTGTAAGAATATTGTAGTCATGACGAAAAGGTATAGCCTAAGGATAACTGACCTAAGTTGGTAAGTAGGTAGCATATTTGAGTACAAAGTTTGGAAAGTATTAGAATAAAACTTAATGTGTTGCTGCACGACTAGCTCTTAGCCCAACCAGTGTCCTCACAATGGACCATGGGATGGATCTGTTTTTCTTGTCTACGTTGAGGGAAAGGGGTATTTCACAAGATGCAGAAGCGAAGATTTCAGAAGCAAATGCTGTGAATGAATTAGCTCGTAAAAAGCATTTTTATTTTCTTTTATCTTTCTGCCAGTCTTGGGGCTGGAATTCAGGGCCTGACCACTGTCCTCGGGTTTTCTCAAGTCTAGCCCTCTGCCACTTGAGCCACAGTGCCACATCTAGATTTTCTATCTATGTGATACTGAGCAATCAAACCCAGATCTTCATGGATGCTAGGCAAGCACTCTACCACTATGCCAAACTATCAACCCTGACATAGTAATTATAAAGGCATCATCATCATGTCAAAATATCATTTCTCCTACAAAGAATGAACACTTATGTATGTGTGTAATGCTTTTTTTAAATTTCATTAATTCTTCTGTGGTTTTCCCTCCTGCATTTTTTAAGCATGACAGCAATGCTAATCATCAGGAAAAAATTGATTAGGATACAGAAACCTAATAATATCCTAGTATATTGACGTCAAAAATATGTGCAAGATGCCCTGTGTGTTTGACCTAGTGGTAGAGTCCTTGGCTACCACGCAAAAAGACTCAGGTTTGATTCCTCATTACCACATACATAGAAAATGCTGCAAGTGGTGCTGTGGCTCGGTATGACAGCTAAAGCTTAAAGAAAGCCCAAGAACAATGTCCACACTCTGAGGTCAAGTCCCAAGACTAGCAAAAGCAAAAAAAAATTCGACAAGGGGCAAAATGCAGGCAGAGAAGGCACTGTGAAGCAAATGTTTTGTAAAGGATGAGGGCAATATTGGCCCTTAAGTTTGGGTCTTACCTAAGAAAGGCTCCTTGAGCCTGAGACCAGACTGGTAGTTGGGCCTACTGGAAGACATTGGGATTGGACAAATAAGATGTGCTGTTTACTACATCCACATGTATATTGTGAGATTGGAGGAGAGATTCAGCCTCCAGTATGTCTTTGGTGAGGTCTTCTGTGAGCAAGGATCTTTGGTCATTGGGCCCTGAAAGGTGACCCTGCCTCCCTCACAATGGAACAGAATATGGAACCCTGGTAACAAAGCAACTGTAACTAACAACCAACTCAAGCCAGCTCACTTGGCCTGTGGCTCAGGAGGAAGAAAGATGTTGCTGTGCTGTTGCCAAAGGTCAGGAAACTCGAGTCTCAGGCATGGAAGTTGTGGATGTCTTACTCGAAGATGTACATGCTAGATCATTGCCAAGCCACAAATCCAGTATAACAGGCCTTTCTCTAAGAAGAAGGCCAGGAAAATCCAGGGCAACCAGATGAGGTATATTTCTAAGAAGAAATGTACTTGACCCCATCATACTTCCCACACACTACAACTTTCTTTTTTTTTTCATTTTTTTATTGTAATTAGTAAAAGGGTTACATGATATTTGCCAGATAGAAGGTGCATTAATTCACATACATTGATACCCTTTCACATGTCTTGGTACCCATTTCCCTCCAACACCACACCCCCCACCCGTCTTGGTTTTCCCCCCTTCCCTATCAAATTTCAAATATCCAAATACAAATAAATTCAATATATCAGATAACAAAGTGAGATACTATACCAATATGGGATAACCAAGGGAGAGCAAAGGAGATGAGAGACAACATAGTACATTAAGGACAACAATCATTCATTATGTGGCTTTTGTTTTAATATCCTGGAGGTCCTTTCAATTAGCTTCACATTATATGGCCTTATATATGGCCTTTGCTCTATGGCAAATCTCTGCTAGTAGAGCCCAAGGTTTCTACTGATTATGACGAATGAGGGAAACCACTGATCCTAAGTTCCTTTGAGTCTGTCTTACTTCACTTAATATGATTTGTTCTATTCTTGCCATTTCCTAACAAATGGGGCGATGTCATTCTTTCTGACAGCAGCATAGAATTCCATTGTGTACAAATACCACAACTTGTTGATCCAGTCATCAACTGAGGGACATCTGGGTTGGTTCCATATCTTTGCTATGGTTAATAGTGCTGCAGTGAACAATGTTGTGCTAGTGGGTTTAGTATGCCCTTGTTTCTGGATTGTTGGGTAAATGCCAAGTAGTGGAATTGCTGGGTCATAGGGGAGTTCTATGTTTAGCCTTTTGAGGCACTGCCACACTGCTTTCCATAGTGGTTGAACGAGTTTGCACTCCCACCAACAGTGTAGTAGTGATCCCTCCTGGCCACATCCCCTCCAGCATCTGTTGTCATTCGTTTTCCTGATCCTGGCCATTCTAACTGGAGTGAGGTGGAATCTTAGAGTTCTTTTGATTTGCATTTCTTTTATGACCAGGGATGTGGTGCATTTCTTCATGTGTCTATAGGCCATTTTTGTTTCTTCTTCAGAGAAGACTCTCTTTAAGTCTTTGGCACATTTTTAATGGGATGGGTGTTCCTTTGGAGGTTAGTTTTGGAATGATTCAATTTTTTGAGTTGTTGATATATTTTCGATATGAGGCCTTTGTCCGTTGTTTGGTTGGCGACGATCTTCTCCTACTCTGTAGGCTTCCTGATTAGTTTACTAGCTATATCCGTTGCCATACAAAAGCTCTGCAGTTTAATGCAGTCCCACTTATCCAGCCTTTCTCTGATTTGTTGTGATTCTTGGTCCTTATTAAGAAAGTTTCGACCTGTGCCAAGGAGGCCTAGTGTATCTCCTATTCCTTCCTGTAAACTTTTCAGTGTGTTAGCTTTTACCTCCAGGTCTTTGATCCATTTGGAGTTAATTCTAGTGCAAGGTGACAAAGAAGGATCCAACTTTACTTTTCTGCAGGTGCTTAACCAGTTCTGCCAGCACAACTTGTTGAAGAAGCTATCTTTCTTCCATTCTATTTTTTTGGCTCCCTTGTCAAAGATTAGGTGGCCATAGGTCTGTGGTTTAATATCTGGGTCCGCAGTTCTATTCCATTGGACCTCAGACCTGTTCTTGTGCCCGTACCAAGCTGTTTTGAGAATTATAGCTCTGTAATAGAGTCTAAAGTTTGGAATTGAAATTCCTCCAGCGCTGTTCTTTCTGCTAAGAAGTGTTTTTGCTATACGGGGTCTTTTATTATTCCATATGAAATTTTAAATTGCCTCTTCTATTTCTTTAAAGAATGACATTGGGATGTTGATGGGAATTGCATTGAATTTGAAGATAGCCCTTGGCAAGATTGTCATTTTCACAATGTTGATTCTTCCAATCCAGGAGCGTGGGAGGTTTTTCCATTTCCTTAGTTCTGCTTTAATTTCCTCTTTTAGGGTTTTAAAGTTTTCATCTAAATGGTCCTTTACATTCTTAGTTAAGCTAATTCCTAGGTACTTTACTTTCTTTGAGGCTATTGTGAAAGGAGTTTCTTTCCTGATTATTGCCTCGTTCCTCTCACTTTGGCGTAAAGGAAGGAAGTTGATTTGTGAGGGTTGATTTTATGGCCTGCTACCCTTCCAAAGCTTTCAATCAGCTCAAGGAGCTTGGGACTAGAGTCTATAGAATTCTTTAAATACAGAATCATGTCATCTGCAAAGAGGGATAGTTTTATTTCCTTTTTCCCTACTTGGATCCCCTTTATGCTTGCTTCTTGCCTTATTGCACTGCCTAGGAATTCTAGTACTATGTTAAAAAGGAGTGGAGAGAGTGGGCATCCTGAACGCTACCCCTTAGCACTTTTATGCAAAGCTTAGACCTGTGGCATTTTAAGCACAATTCAACGCTCTGTTTTTTGCTGGTTAATTAGAGGTAAAAATCTTATGGAATTTATTGCACGGCTGATTTTGAACTGGAATCCTCAGGTCTCAGCTTATCTTGAGTAGCTAGAATTACAGTACTTTTACAAGCTGTATGCTCATACACATCGCTTCTGGTCCAAACACTCATTGTTCACTTTAACTAACAAGATGTGAGGAAAGATGATTGACTGTAATTTACTAGATGGGCTTCTAGTGAGTATATATTTCCACTTCCACTCTGAAGCCAGGGAAATGTTTCTGGTACATGTTTCAACTATCTCCTAAAGAGGAAATAATGTGTGAGTACGTTTGCTAGTATTTCAGATAGGAAATGGACTTTGGTGTTTGGAACCTGTTGGGCAGAGTATATCACCTGGGCTGTGATAACAGAGATGATGTTTCAGACAGGAATATTTTCATCCCAGACAGACTTAATCCAGATCCTTGGATTTCAGGCCTTGAGTAGATAGAATTACAAGTGTGAGCTGCCACCACCACCCGGTTCATTTTGGAAACCTTAATTGCTTCTCATTTGTTCCTTTCCTTTTTTGGAAGAATGATCTAAGCTGGCTGGTTGTGCATCACAATGAAGTGATTGGCCTCAGGAATTGCAAATATTTGTTTCATCAGCACGGAATGAATGAAGTTGATCTAAACCCAATAGTATTTTCCTTCTGATAAATAGGGAACTTACCGATATCATTTTTCCTTGCCTTTGCTTTCCCATAGCAAGCAACATGTTTCCTAAAAACAATACTTCATGAGAATATTATAATTAGAAGCTATCTTCTGCACACTTGAGTATAGTCCTTGCATTTATAAACTTATATTACAATATTGGGTAGAAGAATGGTGACTGTTAGTTTCATAACTATTTCATATGTTTTACTCTTTAAGGCTCATTAACTCAAGAAGGGATTAAATACATTTAGATAATAGTAGAACATAGCTGCTGCTGATTTGATGTGTGTGCAGATGATACACAGATTTATTAGCATTACTCAAAATTTTCTTCAGTTTTCAGTAGTAGACTGCTATGCTAACTGGAAGGTGATAGTAATGATGCTGAAATTCTATGAATCACCTATGAAGCAGAATTTCAGGGGAGATGGACTTAATTTCTAAGACGCATATCAAGAATATTGAACTATAACACCAAATGATGGAGGACTCAGCGTCACATTTTGTTTGTTTTATGCAAGTCCTGGGACTTGAACCCAGGGCCTGGGAACTGTCCTTAAATGTTTTTTTTTACTTCAGGCTAGTGTTCTACCACTTGATCCACGGCTCCACTTCCAGATTTTTGGTAATGAACTGTAAATCAGAATATCATGCAATTTGTTTGGGCTGGATTCAAACCTGATTCTGTGTACATAGGATTCCAAGTGTGAGCTCACAGAGCCTGGCTAGTATCATTCATCATTCAAGTCATGGGACTGCAATTCTGCACCTGGGTCTTGTCACTGAGCTTTTCAGCTCAAGACTACTGCCCTATCCCTTGAGCCATAGGGCCACTTCTGGGTTTCTGGTGGTTAATTGGAGATAAGAGTCACATGGACTTCAGTGCCCAGGCTGACTTTGAACTGCTATCCTTGGATCCCAGCCTCTTGAGTAGCTACATTTACAATTGTGAGAAACCATACCCGGCTAAATTATTTTTTAAGTTAATTTTTTTGTTAAGTCAATATATAGTTGGCATACGGTTACATAAGTAATGAGCACATTTCTTAAGAAAATTGTTATCCCCTCCCTCATTTTTCTCTGTTTTCCTACCCTCAGCCCCCTCTCCACCCAGATTGTTCAGTTCATTTCCGTTTAGTGTCTTCCAAGTATCACTGTTCATTTGGTTCACCTTTTTTCCTTTGTTTTTTTTTACCATTTTATTATACCCTCTCCATTCCCCAAATCACATAAACCTATGTACAAGACACAGGGTACCCGATTTCAACACAGTGACTACAGAGAATAAAACTAAAGGGAAAAAGAAGAAAAGAGGTAAAAAGCAAAGAAAATGAAAGAACATCATACAGTACCTTAGAAGCAACAACACTGAAAAAACAAAACATAAAACCTTGGGCTGAAAATGTAGCTTGCCTAGCATGTATGAAACCCTGGATTCCATTCCTCAGCACCACATAAACAAAAACTGGAAGTGCCACTGTGACTCAGCTGGTAGATTTCTAACATTCAGCACAGAGTGTCTCCAAGTGACAAAAATCTGTCACATTTAAGTCAGGCTTCAGAACTTTGCTGGGAACCAGTTACGTGATTTGGAAGAAAGTCCAATTTTCAAAAAATTACTAGCCAGGCGCTGGAGGGTCATAATTGTCATTCTGCTAGCCAGGGAGAAGGTGATTCAAAGCCTTTGCAAGCAAAAAAAAGAAAACAAAAAAAAAACTGTAAGATTCTTCTCTCCACTTATCCACCCAAAAATTAAGTGGAGTTGTGGCTAAAACTGGTACAGCATTAGCCTTGAGGAAAAAGAACTAAGAGACCTTACACAGGCCCAAAGTTCAAGCTCCCCACCAAGAAAGAAAAAAAAAGGAGTCCAGATACCTTAGTTTCAAAAGTATATCTGGATATCTTAGTAGATTTTTCTGATCTTTCCTCATTCATCTCATGGAACCACATAATCTTGATCCTGATCTGACTAAGAGCCTGCATTGTGCTTAATAAATTCATTCCACATATTCCAGTAGAATCTGGACAGCTAACAGCCACTTACCAATGCTTTATTCTACGTTTAGGCCAGTATGTCTTCATACCATCTACACGGTCAGCTATATCATCTTTCCAGTTTTGTTTCTTCATCTTGAAGGTCCTTACATTTAGTGTCATACTATTTGTCACAATGTCTCTAGATTCTGTTCTATTGTAAATCTCTGGTAGCAGAGCCCACGGTTTCTACTGAATTTGACAAATGAGGGAGACTCTTGGGCCTATGTTCCTTTGAGTTTGGCTTACTTCACTTAATATGATTTTTTTCCTTTTCATCCACTTCCCCGAGAATGCCATTATTTTATCTTGTCGGTTGGCTATGTATCATTCCATTGTGTGTGTGTGTGTGTGTGTGTGTGTGTGTGTGTGTGTGTGTGTGTGTGCGTGTATCACATTTTTTGTAGTAGGGCATCTGGTTGTTTCCATCATCCAGCCTCATTTTCTACAGATATTTTTATAGTCTCTTTTTTATTTTCAGGGTAATGTATAGAGGGGTTATGATTACATTTACAGGTAGTGGACTACATTACTTCTCACACATTTATTCCACTCCACATGTTTTTGTCCCCAGTTCCCTCTCCCCTCCCCTTCCCAATCATCTTGTTTCCCCCCTTCCCTTTCCTATTTGACATAAACAAATAAACATATATACAATATGCCAAGGAAAAAATCACATACAGTAACAGTCTGACATTAACCAAAGGGCAAAATAAGAGATGAGAAATAACATAGTAGATTAAGGACAAAAATCACACAAGATTAAGGGCAACGATGACACAAGATATAGCTCTTGTTCCCATATCCTAGAGATCCTTTCATTTAGTCTCATCCTATATGACCTTATATACCTAGGTTTTTGAGTTATTGTAATCCTCTGCTAGGAGAGTCCTAGATGTGAACTAATTATTACAAATGAGGGAACCCATTGAGCTTATGTTTCTTTGGGTCTGGCTTGCTTCACTTAATATGAATTTTTCCAAGTCTTTCCATTTCCTTACAAATGGGCGATGTCATTATTTCTGATGGCAGCAAAGCATTCCATTGTGTATAAGTACCACATCTTCTTGATTCAGTCATCTACTGAGTGGCATCTGGGTTGGTTTCATATCTTTGCTATGGTAAATAGTGCTGCAATGAGCATCATTGTGCTAGTGGCTTTAGTATGTCCTTTTTTCTGGACAATTGGGTAGGTGCCAAGTAGTGGATTTGCTGGATTATAGGGGAGCTCTATGTTCAGTCTTTTGAGGAACCACCACACTGCTTTCCCTAGTGGTTGAACGAGTTTACACTCACACCAACAGTGTAGGTGTGATCCCCCCTGGTCACTTCCCCACCAGTATCTCTTATTAGATTTTTTGATAATGGCCATTCTGACTGGAGTCAGGTGGAATCTCATAGTTGTTTTGATTTTCATTTCCCTTATTGCTAGAGATATGGAGCATTTCTTCATGTGTCTAAAGCCCATTTTAATTTTTTCTTCAGAGAATACTCTTTTAAGTCTTTAGCCCACCTTTTAATAGGATGGTTGTTTCTTTGAAGATTTGTTTGGGAGAGATTTATTTTTTTCAGCTATAGATATATTTTAGATAACTACATATATTTTTGTAGAAAAAAGAATGGAAGCCATCATGCTGGCTCACAACTTAATTTCAGCTACTTAGGAGGCTCAGGGCTTAGGATCACAGGTCAAATCCAACCAGGGCCCTACAGTGTGTGAGATCAAACTCTGTGAACATACAATGACTGTAAGAGGAATCTCACTGCCTGGGAATGTAGCCTAATGGTAGAGTGCTCACCTAGAATGCATGAAGACCTAGGTTCTATTCACCGGTACCGCATACTCAGAAAAAAGCTAGAAGTGGCGCTGTGTCTCAAGAGGCAGAGCACTCACCTTGGGCAAGCGAGTCCAATGAAAATGTCTAGGCCCTGAGTCCAAGCCCTAGGACTGGCAAAAAGAAAAAAAAGAGCAATCTTACTTAAGTAACATGGAATGTACCCTATATTTATTTATTTATTTATTTTGTTTAAACACTAAAATGTATTTATATGAGATGAATCATTCCACCTAAAAAAAAATTCATTTTAGTTTACTTTTCATACATTTTTCATTGACAAAATTGTGGTATACATGTGTGTGAATATTTACATATACATATATGTACATTATATATACATATATATACAGCTCTAGGCAATCAAAATATCTGGGTACTTTTTCAGTGACAATAATAAAAATCTTTTAGAAATTTTAAGAGAAAATTATAAATAACAAATTTACACTAGACTTACTTCATTTACTCATCCCTTTTTATTGTGTGCCAGTCCTGGGGTTTGAACTCAGAGCCTGAGCACTGTCCTTGGGCTTTCTCAAGGCTTGTGCTATACCACTAGAGTGACAGAACCATTTTCTGCTTTTCTTTTTTTTTGCATTTTTATTGTAATTAGCAAAAGGCTTACATGATATTTGCCAGATAGACGGTGCATTAATTCACATACATTGATAGCCTTTCACATGTCTTGGTACCCGTTTCCCTCCCCCCCACACCCACCACCAGTCTTGATTTTCCCCCTTCCCTATCAAATTTCAAATATCCAAATACAAATAAATTCAATATATCAGATAACAAAGTGAGATACTATACCAATATGAGATAACCAAGGGACAGCAAAGGAGATGAGAGACAACATAGTACATTAAGGACAACAATCATTCATTATATGGCTTTTGTTTCACTATCCTGGAAGTCCTTTCAATTAGTTTCACATTATATGTCCTTATGTATCAAGATTTTGCTCTATTGCAAGTCTCTGCTAGTAGAGCCCAAGGTTTCTACTGATTATGACGAATGAGGGAAACCATTGAGCCTAAGTTCCTTTGAGTCTGGCTTACTTCACTTAATAGGATTTGTTCTAAGTCTTTCCATTTCCTAACAAATGGGGCGATGCCATTCTTTCTGACAGCAGCATAGAATTCCATTGTGTACAAATACCACAATTTGTTGATCCACTCATCAACTGAGGGACATCTAGGTTGGTTCCATATCTTTGCTATGGTGAATAGAGCTGCAATGAACATGGTTGTGCTAGTGGGTTTCGTATGTCCTTGTTTGTGGGTGGTTGGGTAAATGCCAAGTAGTGGAATTGCTGGGTCATAGGGGAGTTCTATGTTTAGCTTTTGAGGCACTGCCACACTGCTTTCCAAAGTGGTTGAACGAGTTTGCACTCCCACCAACAGTGTAATAGTGTTCCCTCCTGGACTAATCCCCTCCAGCATCTGTTGTCATTCGTTTTCATGATCCTGGCCATTCTAGCTGAGGCAATCCAAAATTTCATATGGAGGAATTTCAATTCCAAACTTTAGACTCTATTACAGAACTATAATTCTCAAAACAGCTTGGTACTGGCACAAGAACAGGCCTGAAGACCAATGAATAGTACTGAGGACCCAGATATTAAACCTATGGCCACCTAATCTTTGACAAGGGAGCCAAAAAAATAGAATGGAAGAAAGACAGCCTCTTCAACAAGTTGTGCTGGCAGAAGTGGTTAAGCACCAGCAGAAAACTAAAGTTGGATCCTTCTTTGTCACCTTGCACTAGAATTAACTCCAAATGGATCAAAGATCTGGAGGTAAAACTGACACACTGAAAAGTTTACAGGAAGGAATAGGAGATACACTAGGCCTCCTTGGCACAGGTCGAAACTTTCCTAATAAGGACCAAGAATCACAACAAATCAGAGAAAGGCTGGATAAGTGGGACTGCAGTACACTGCAGAGCTTTTGTATGGCAAAGGACATAGCTAGTAAACTAATCAGGAAGCCTACAGAGTGGGAGAAGATCTTCACCAACCAAACAACGGACAAAGGCCTCATATCTAAAATATATCAACAACTCAAAAAATTGAATCACTCCAAAACTAACCTCCAAAGTAACAACCATCCCATTAAAAAATGGGCCAAAGACTTAAAGAGAGTCTTCTCTGAAGAAGAAACAAAAATGGCCTATAGACACATGAAGAAATGCTCAACATCTCTGGTCATAAAAGAAATGCAAATCAAAACAACTCTAAGATTGTACCCTATATTTATACAGACTGAAAAATTCATTAAGTAATTAGAAAATATGTATAAAGTGCATAATTTCTTTTGTGTGTTGGCACTTGGTCTTCAACTGAGTGCTTCAGCTCTATCCCTGACCTTTTCTGCTCAAGGCTAGCACTCTACCAATGCAGCCCCAAATCAACTATCTTCAATTGAGATATAAGCGATGAATATTTCAGGGTGCTTCATGAAAAACATTTTTTTAAATTGAAACTTTCAACACAGTCTTATTTTAGTATGAATGTTGAGATGGGAAGAGACAGAAAAAGTGAAATGTTTCCTGATCCCCATAGAGAAGAGACTCAGCAGAACCACTGTGGTCTGCAGGCTTCTTTGTGAGTTTTGTTTGCTTGTTTGATTTTTGTCAATTGTGGGGCTTGAACTCTGGGCCTGGGCACTGTCCCTGAGCTCTTCAGCTCAAGGCTAGTGCTTTAATCTGTGAGCCACAGTGCCACTTCTGGTTTTTCTGGCAGTTAACTGGGTACTTTGGCTGGCTGTAAACTTTGATTCTCAGATCTTAGCCTCCTGAGTAGCTAAGATTATAGGTGTGAGGTACCATCACCAGGCTGCTGCTCTGTTACTATGCAGGTTCTGTATCAAGAACTTCAAGTTCTTACTTCAATTTTTTCTTCTCTTGCCTGATACACTGCCATTTGAACGAAGCCCCAGTTCCTGGTCTTTGTTGGTTAATGAGAGATATTATGATTTTCTAATATTCAGAGCAATGATTATAAAACCCAGCATTTTACTTACTTGAATAAATTAAGAGACAGGACCTAGTGAGATGGAAAACAAAATTTTTTTTCAAGTTGCTATCCTGTTCTAATGCATAAGTCTGGCTATTTTGCTTACACACAAATATGTCTTTTACCACTTTCTACTCTATTTTTGCTTAGCTTAAAACCACCACTGCCATTTCGTAGATTTTGTTGTTGTTGTTTGCGGTGCTTGAACTCTGTGCCTGGGCTGTTCCTCAGATCTTCAGTTCAATGCCAGTGCTCTACTACTTTTGATTTGGCCAGTCCTGGGCATGAACTCAGGGACTGAGCACTGTCCTTATATTTTCTCAAGGCTAGGGCTCTACCACTTCAGCCTCAGCACCACTTCCAGCATTTTTCTATGTATGTGGTATTAAGGAATTGAACCCAGGTGTTCGTGCATGCTAGGCAAGCACTCTACCACTAGGCCAAACTCCCAGCACAAAATTGTTCATCATTACTATTAGCTATCTTCTTTTTTTTATTATTGATTCGTCATGGTGCTTGGACTTTGGGCCTGGACACTGTCCCTGAGCTCTTCAGCTCAAGGCTAGCGCTCTTCATCTACAGCTCCATTTTTTGTTTCTGGTAGTTAATTGGTGATGTAAGCCTCACAAATATATGTGTCCAGGCTGGCTTTGGGCTTTGAACCAAGATCCTCCAATCTCAGCCTCCACAGTAGCTAGAATTACACGCTTCAGCCAGCAGTGCCTGACTGTTTGATGTCTCTGTCTCTGTCTCTCTGTCTCTGTCTGTCTGCCTGTCTGTCTCTCTCTCTCTGTCTCTCTCTCTCTGTCTCTGTCTCTCTGTCTCTCTGTCTATGTCTCTGTGTCTCTGTCTCTGTCTCTGTCTCTGTCTCTCTCTCTCTCTCTCTCTCTCTCTCTCTCTCTCTCTCTCTCTCTCTCTCTTTTGGTTGTAAGATTTTAATTGTGCACCTGGGCAGTGTCCCTGGGCTCTTCAGCTCAAGGCTACAACCTTAAACACCTTGAGCCAGAGTGTGACTTCTGGTTTTCTGGTGCTTAAGTGGAAGTAACAGTTTCATGGACTTTAGTGTCTGGCCTGGCTTTGAACTGTGATCCTCAGAACCCAACCTTCTGAGATCATTTCCAGCTTTTTTTTGGTGTAAGTGGTACAGAGTAATTGAACACAGGGCTTTGTGCATACTAGGCAAGCAAACTACCACTAGTGTGCACTCCAGCCTTAGATAAGGGCTTTCTTTTTCTTTTTCTTTTTTTCACTCATGGGGCTTGAACTCTGGGTCTGGATGTTTACCTTAAGCTCTTCAGCTCAAGGCAAGAGCTCTACCACTTGAGGCACATTGTCATTTTGAATTTTCAGGATTATTTGGAAATAAGATTCTCACAGATTTTTATGCCTGGTCCGTCTTTGAACCTCGATCCTCCAAGGTAGCTAGGATTACCAGGGTGAGCCACCAGTCACGGGCATTAGATTATTATTTTTTGCAGGTCCTATGGCTTCAACTCATGGCCAGAGCACTGTCCTAGGGCTTGCTCAATGATAGCACTTTACTTCAGCCAGCCAACTCCCGGTCCAAATAGGCTACTCTTGAAGCTAGAGTTACAGAGATCTGCCATAATACTGGCATGTCGTTATCTAAGTATATAATTTTTCTTCTATTTTTGATGGCTTTTCCTTAGAGGACATATTTCCTACATATTTTATGGAAAACTTCCTTCCCACTGGGGCCATAAATTAAGCCTAGTGGAAGAGTTCTTGCCGAGCATGAATGAAGACCCAAGTTCAATTCCTCAGCACAACATAGATAAAAAAGATAAAAGTGGTGCTGTGGCACATGTGATAGAACTTGCACCTTAAGAATAAACAAAAACAAAAACAAGGATCGTGGTTAGGTCCTGAGTCTTAGCCCAGTACTGGCAAAAAAAATTCTGCCCAAAGTAGACATTTAAACTTATTGTACTTTTCAAAAAATTTGTTGTCAAGGTGATATATAAAGAGATTGCTGTTACATATGTAATGTGTACATTTCTTGTAAACGCTGTTACCCTCTCCCCCCTTTTCTCTTTCCCTTCCCCCCAAGTCATAAATTTCATTTACAACAAATATATATGTATTTTCATTCCTGAAAGAAATAGTTTAAAATGTGTTCAAATTAATGATGTAGGTTGATATATTTATCAAAATGGATTACTTGAACTCTAAAATAAACATTCTAGGTAATTTTTCTCATAAAATTGTAGTAATGCTATAAAACTAATAAAAAAGGAATTTTAGTTATTAATTTCTTATGTTTTACCTTTAACATTATTACACTAAGCATACTGTTTATGGTATTAATACAGACAGCATGAAATATGATTATGTAAAAAAATTAAATGATTCAAAATAGTAATGTTGGGGGCCAGTAGTTTGGCTTGGTGGCACACACCCTGGACTGGCAAAAAAGAAGTAGGGTTAGATAAAACAGATTTATTTCCAAATGTGTGGAAAATGGTATGATTTCTTGTTTGGCTAGTCCTGGGGCTTGAACTGAGGGACCAGGAACTGTCCTTGGCCACATTTGTTCAAGGGTGGCACTCTGACACCTGAGCCACAGTGCCCCATCTGCTTTTTCTGTGTATGCAGTGCCGAGGAATTGAATCAAGGTCTTCTTCTATACTAGGCGAGCACTCTACAACTAGGCCACATTCAAAGCCAAAGTAGATTTTTGAGTTTTAATTTTCTTAAATATTTGTACAAAGCACAATGGATATATAAACAGACTTGAACTCACAGAACAGAGTCCCACATAATATTACAGTTACTCTGGCACTTCTCCCGATTGACAAAACACATTTCCAGGCATCTGCTCTGTCCTTAAGCTTTGGTAGCTGACTTGTCTTTCCATGGAGGCCTGGCCTGGATTCCTGGTGATTCCATGCATTTCATAGTTCCCTGTATATCCAGTAAGGTTGTCTTCTATGGGACCAGACCTGTCTGGTTTTTGGCCCACCCAGGACCTAGGTGTCTGAGGTCTCACATTCTAAGTGGAAAATAAAACGCAGTATAATAAGGACTGAAGAACTGCACACCATAATGTTAACAATGAGAGTTTAATAGTTAGCAAAGTAAATACAATGAATACTTGACAAGAATCATGAGAGCAAGATAAAGAGATGTCTTTTTAGGAAGGGGACAGGGAAGCTCTAAATCCAGACTGGCCTCCAAGTTGCCTTCAGACAGTAATTCTACTTCAGAGTCCTCAGAAGGGTCTCCTTCCTCATGAGAAACAGAATGTCCTTCCTGAGTTAAGAGGGGGATGGATTCTGGTTTGTCGAATGGAGATTGAGTCTCTTTTAGTGAGATGGATGGGTCTGGATATTCTGTGAGGATGGATTCATTTTCCTCCAATGAATCCAGTATTGAGAGTACACTTGCTGCTTCCCATGGGGACACTTTCCATGAGCCCAGCGTGTGCCCCTTCAGCTTGCACAATATGTGGAGTGTTACTCTGACTCAGATGGACTGACTCTGGGTGGAGTGTGAAAGGAAACGGAAGGAAATCTGGCTGCTCTTTTTCTTCCTCCATAGTATCTGCAGGTTCAACTGTGTCACACATGGGGTTCAGATCAAAAGGTATATCCACAGGACTCTAAACCTGTTTGGTAATTTCTACAGAAGGCCCATGCTTTCTGGAGAGCAGTGATGATTCTCAGTCTCCATCAGTCACCAGCTCCATTGGTGGGTTTTTCATCCGGAGTTCAGGATAAGCTCTTCACGATGACCCAAACCTAAGAATGGAAATAGGTACAGAGTGGACAGAGTGGACTCTGCAAGTTGAAGTGTCACTCAACTTCCATGAGGATCTAATGGAGGAACCTGTAGAAATGGAGTTTGGACTGAACACTGAGGAGGTGGAGGGTCTTTCTAATGAGTGCTTATTCCCGAGTCCTTTCAGAGGACAGACATTACCTGGCTGACACCACCCATAAAGGGCATTTTGCCAAGCTCTGTAGAAGTAAGGGCCAACCAATATCTAGACCACATGGGCTTCCTACTCACAGGCTCTGAGGCACGCACACCAGGACTTCTACTTTTTCTTGGTCTTACTGGTCGCACATTCCTCCTGCTGGTCAAAAATTATGTGTCTAGAAGAGCAGGTACAAACCCGGCATGTGGAGCCTCATATAGAGCTTGAGTTGTGTCAGGGTGTGGCAGTTCTTGAACTCGTAGAAATCACTGGGGTAGAAGTCCATTCACATCGTATAGATGGAACATATGATGGTGTGGGCACATTCGGTACAAGGAAAGTGAGAGCCTTCTCTCTCCATCCTGAGCCTTCTACCAAAGCCCCTTTCTTGCAGGACTCTAATGCTGTGGCTGTCCTGCAGAGATGTGCACTTATGTGCTGGGAGGGGGGTAAGAGACACTCGAGAACAGGATGACTTTTACACCACACTTCCAGAAGCTTCTGAGAGAGGCCTCTATGCATCTGTCCAAAGTAAACTCACCTTAAATTAACTAAGTAAATGCTCTAAATAAATCAATAAGTGAATGCTCCAAATAAAGAACTAAATGCTCATTCCTCTAATCTTAGCCACCCAGCAGGCTGAGCTCTGAAGATCACAGTGGAAAGCCAGTCTAGTCAGTAAAAGTCTAAAGGCACTTGTCTTCAATTAGGCAGCAAAAAGCCAGAACTTGACCTATGACTCAAATGGTACAGTGCTAATTTTTGAACACCAAAGGGATGGCATTCAGACCTGGGTTCAGGTTCAAGTGGCAGCACTGGACCACACACCAAAATGTAAATGCTTTCAGGTTCTAACAGGCAAAACTATCACAATCCCTCCCTGATGGCTCAAAAGTGATTCAGCCCCCAGCTTTTCCTCTGACTCCAGTATTTCACAGACCTCCCCCATTAGTACTGACACCTCATTTCTTACTGGGAAATGGGATTTCCTAGGATGTCACCTAGGTGAGGGCTGCAGTTGGGAGCCACTTACTCATGCCTGAAATCCAACTTCTCAGTAAGCACACTGTTGAGATTCCAGTAGCTTGTGAGGGAAATGAAATGGCATGGTGTCCCAGTCATAGTAAAGTAGTTTGTGCACTTGTATCATGCTTAGCTCCGCTGTGAACACCTCAGTGAGCCAAACAGGCTCAGAGAGGAGCCAAGTATTCCAAGACTTGGCCAGGAAGGGTGAGCAAACCTGGGTTTGGAGGGGGAACACTCACTTTTTCAAGAGAATTTCCAGCAACTACTACATTGTCCTCCACTATTTGAAATTGTGCAGGAAGTTTCCCACATAAAAGAGATCACCTTTCTGGTACGCAGGGATCAGCTTTGTCAGCAGCATCTCCAACAGGCCTTCCTCCAGGATCCATAGGTTACAAGGCTCATTCAGAGTCTGAGCTGACTTACCATCACACTATGTTGGCAAAACAGTGGATATTTCAAACGTAGGAATGGGACCACACTTCACACTGAGGAATTGGAATAGAGTAGATTGGAAATGACACACTCTAATCTCAGTATAGTCACTTGAAAGCACACAAGAAGGTTGTAGTGTGTGGGCAGGATGATGGGTTCAAATAGGTTTCCTCTCAATATACCTCATCTGAGTTGCCCTGGAGTTTCCTGGCTTTCTTCCTAGAGAAATGCCTGATATACTGGAATTTTGGGTTGGCACTGATCCAGCATCTACTTCTTCAAGTGAGACATCCATATCTCTCATGCCTGAGATGCGAGCCTCCTGACTTTTGGCAACAGCACAGCAACATCGTTCTGGTTCCTGAGCCACAGGCCAAGGGAGCTGGCTTGAGCTGGTTGTCACATACAGTGGCTTGGTTACCAGGGTTCCATATTCTGTTCCATTGTGAGGGAGGTAGGGTCATCTTTCAAGGCCCAATGACCAAAGCTCCTTGCTCACAGAAGACCTCCCCAAAGACATACTGGAGGCTGAATCTCCCTTCCCACCTCACATATGGATGTAGTAAACAGCACACCTTTTTGTTCAAATCACAAGTCACTAAATAGGCGTTAGTGCTAGCCTGGTCTCAGGCTCAAGGAGCCTTTCTGAGGAAAGATCCAAACTTAACTGTCACTATTCCCCTTGCCCTTCACAAGACATTTTGCTTCACAGTGCCTTCTCAGCTTGCATTTTGCCTCTTGCACATTTTTTTTGCTAGTCCTGAGACTTGACCTCAAAGCCTGACCATTGTTCTTAGGCTTTCTTTAGGCTATAGCTGTCCCACCAAGCCACAACACCACTTCCAGCGTTTTCTATGTATATGTTACTGAAGAATCAAACCGGAGTCTTTTTGTGTGGTAGCCAAGCACTCTACAAATAGATGAAACACCCAGGCCATCTTGCACATATTTTTCACTTCAATCTACTAGGACGTTGTTAGGTTTCTGTATCCTAATCTATTTTTCTTCCTGATGAATATCTGTGCTGTCATCTGTAAAAATGCAAGTGGGAAAATCACAGAAGCATTGGTGACATAAAAAAAAGTCTTACAGACATAGATAACTGTTCATTCTTAGTAGGAGAAAGGATATTTTGATATGATGATGACTATTTATAAATACTTTATCGGGGTTTAGAGTTTGGCCCAGTGGTAGAGTGCTTGCCTAGCATCCATGAAGATCTAGGTTTGAGTCGTTAATATCACACAGATATAAAAATCCATATGGCAATGTGGCTCAAGTGGCAGAGGGCTAGACTTGGGAAAAGCCAAGAGCAGTGCTCAGGCCCTGAGTTCAAGCCCCAGGAATGGCAGAAAAAAACAAAAGAAAAGAAAAGAAAAGAAGTGTGCTTTTTACAAGTTATTCACTCACAGCATTTGTCTCTGAATTCTTCGCTTCTGCATCTTGTGATTTATCCCTTTCCCTCAATGTAGACAAGAAAAACAGATTTTATCACTTGCTATCCTGTTGTCTAATCTTTGGATATTAATTCAAAATACAGTATTGCCTGAGATATTGTGTGTGTGCATGTGTGTGTGTATCTGCCAATGTGTGCATGCACACATGTGTACAGGGTTTAGGGCTTACTCATAGGGCCTGTGTGATAACCCTCAGCATCTTTTCCTCAAAGGTATTGGTCTTTCACTTCTAGCTTATTATAGCTAATTGGAGTTGAGAGATTCACTCAATTTCTTGCCCTGTGCATTGGAACCCAGTGCTGGGTTCTCATATTGTTAATTGTAGCTATAGAGAAGGCTGAGGTCTGGGGATCCTCGTTAGAATCCAGCCCCTGAGAGAAAGTCACTGATAGAAATCTATATCTTCAGTTAAGCACGAATAAATAAGGCAAAAGTGGAACTGTGGCTCAGTTCCTCTTGTACCAGCCATGAGAAAATTAGTAATTGGCATCACCTGGTCCCTGAGAGAAATCCTTAGCACTGGTTCAAAAAAAGAAAGAAAATAATGAAAAAAATTAAAACTTGCTGAGGAATCCATAAGGATAAACGTGCCTGTGAATAATCTTGTCATTTCAGATTCCCTCAAGAGCTTATGTCTCTCTATATTTTATCAAGTTTGTTTAAAGATATTTACGTATTTTCTATCTTTCTTAAACAGAGATAGCCATCCACAAAACACAAACACAAACTCTCACACAGTATACCACCCACCCATAAGTGTCTGGCTATGTATATATGTATAGTCATATGTATTGATCTGTCTCCCTATCCTAATATATAAATGCATAAACATATGTATTTAGACAAACAGGAAACATACATAGATAGGTCTCAGGCATTTCCAGATTTTTGTGCAAGTCTTCTGAGTGCAACTTACCATTGTATTGTTTGTCAAGATAGAGTCCCTCTAACTTTTGGCCAGCTTCTTGTCCTTTGATACTTTTTTCTGCCGGTCCTGGGTTTTGAACGCTAGGCCTGGATGCTGTCACTGAGCTTGAGCTTCTTGCATTCAGTAGTTTACTGCAGATAAGAGTCTCATGGAGTTTCTGTCCTGGGCTGGCTTTGAATTGTGATCCTCAGATCTCAAACTCCTGAGTAGCTAGGATGACAGTCTTGAGCTACCAGTACCTGGTTCCTTTGCCTCTTTTACCCTTTTTTTTGGCCCCACCACAGCCATGGTATCTACCTTCCTATGTTCTCTCCACCTGGCCCCAGACAGGGGTCTGACAGATGCTTTCCACCCACTTATTCATGTCCTCCTCTGTATTGGCTGACAGCTAAGACATGCACTCACTTGTCTGGATGGCAAACACAAAGCCATGTGATTGTTTCTCAGTCTGGAACATCCTATCAGATTTATAGCACCACAGAGGGTCAAGTTGATGCTCCTCCAGGGCTTCTTAAATTGTTCTCATATTAATCCACAACACGTTTGTCATCACTTGTCCAGCTAATTCATGGACTAAACCAGCATTCCCTACAAACTTAGATCCCAATACCATGAGGACACTCAAGGGTGCATTAGGAGTGTGACCTGCAGGTGGATGTGAGCCTGTCTAACTTGGAGGGGATTTCTCCACCACTTGAAGTGGAATACAAATTTAGAATCTGCTTTCATGAGGTGACAATCTCTGGCAGATGTTCTTATCAAATGTGGCACTGCCTACTTCCAGCTTAAAACATGGGTTGATGACCCAGCATAACAGAGAATGTATTCACCCAGGCCCATCACATAGGATGGGACCCTGAACTTTCAGGTAGCATTTGGCTTTGAAGGTCATGAGATCTTAGTCTACAAATGATGAGCCCTCTCCCGTGAGGCATAGCAAACGGAGCCAAAGTGCAACCCAGTTAAGCACCAGATCAAGCTTCCCTTCTTCAGTAGGGTATGGTTTGAAAACTGTGCATAGCTTCTGTTTGAAGCCAGTCCAGAAAGGAAAGTCCATGAAACTCTCATTTCCAGTTAACTGCCAAGAAAAAGCCAAAGATAGAGATGAAGCTCAAGAGAGGTAGAGAGCCATCTGAAAAGAATGGTTACACCCTGCAACATCCTCATTATCTGATCTTGAAAACATCTCTGCGTGCATCCCAGCATGCAGCCAGCATCTGGGGGTGACAGTGACCCCTGCGCCCATTGGCAATCTGCACTGTCTCTGACATCTGTAATGTGAACCTCATTCTGTTGGGTTTGTGAAGCGGTGTCAACCCTGCAAAAGGAACCAACTGTGCCCTAACTCCCACTGTACCTTGGGGCACCTAGCATTCCCCCATCTGCACCCCTCCTGTGGCTTCTGATCCTAGGGAGCCCTCCTGCCCTGTCCAACACTCACATGAAGTGCATATTTCTTCTCCTGGGGCAACTTCTCCACAGAGAGTACATGACATGCCCACTCTCCAGGCACGGGGAGATCCTGCCAAAGTAGCAAATCCGTGATAAGACATAAAGTGATGAATAGAATTTTAGATCCTGATGGTAGACAGTCTGTAAAATCCAAGGGAGAATGGAATTGGAGGGGACCAGGGATCAGGATGTGGGCATGGAGCTTCCCTGCCAAGGGAGTGGGGGAAGTCACAGGCTGGGGGATGCACAGGATGATCCATGGGCCCTGTGCAGCTACTGGGTCACCCCCTTCTGCATCTCAGCCTTTGGCTTTGAGCTCTGTGATCGTCAAGATGTGCACAGACTGTACTGTGGCTGGCAGAAGAAAGGACCCTGGGAAGACAATTGTAGACCCTTTGTGAGTGTAGGAAGGGGTAGGCTGGACACCCAGTACAAGAGGAGCTGAAACTGGAGTCGAGGGGTGTGCAAGGAGTGGGTGTGAGGGTTGTGGGCAGTCACAGTCACGGCAGAGGTGGCTCTGTCTGTGGGGTGAGTGCCTCCCTGCAGGCACATCACTGGAGATATCAGAGATCCACATGAAAAGGAAAAGCTGGAAATGGCACTATGGTTCAAATGGTAGAGCATCAACCTTGAGCAAAAGAGCTCAGGGAGAGTACCCAGGACCTGAGTTCAAGCCTCATGACTGTAAAAGAAAAAGAACCAGGACTATGAGAGGGAACCTGGTCCTCTCTGGGTCTAATCAGACACAAGAAGAGGCCGGGATAGTCTGTGGAAAAACACAGAGAACATCTTCCCCCAGCTCATCCTGTCCTGCATGCAGGGACAGCCATGTAACTAGGGCTACGGTGAGATCATCTTCACCCATGTGCTGCCATCTGAATTGTAGGCGTCTTTCCTGGCATGGGGTGTCCTGATGGCTGAGCAGGTGCCCTAACCCTAGATGGAGAGCAGCCACTGACTGTGGTAGCTAAGGAGAGATCTGTTCCATAGCTCTCAGGCCACCCAGCATGGGAGCCAGAACCACCCCTCACCCAGGTAGAGGCCAATGGTTCTCCAGGTGCTACTAACATTGCCCCACCTCTAGCTCTGGGTACACGTGACATTCCCTCCACAAGGAGCAGGACAAAGTGAGGGATCAGGAAGCTGCCTATGGGCTTCAGATGATGGCCAGGCTGGCACTGCAGATGGCCTCACTCTGTCACCTACTTCCCCTGCCTCCATCTTTCCTCCATCATGCCTCTCTACCTCCCACCCATTAACCTTGGAAACCAATGAACTGGGCTCTCATCATTCCTCTCATATCTTCACCCACCTTGCCATGCGTCCATCCCTTTGTCACTTCCACCCCACACACATCCCACCACCAGCCACCCTGTAGCTTATGAGGATCCCAGAGGAAGCTCTTGGTGAAGAGCTTGTGACCACAAAACAGTTACTATCACCAGCTCCAGCCTGATCCACCACAGAATAAGAACAGCCAAGCAGGCACACACTGCAGCAGAGTTGCTCTGCTGCCACCCTGATTTCTTCATGGCCAGGACTTGGCTCTCCTCAGCCTCTCAGCTCAGTAACCAGAACATTGTGCTTTCACAGAGCCATGGCTTCCAGTCTCCATGGACACAATGACATCAAGGTGATGCCAACTTCCCCATCTCTATATACTTCTAACTATGGGATGGGAGCTGAGGTTCTCTTCTGTGACTCCATCCGCTAAGAGGCTCATGCAGATTTCTATCCTTTGCTCATCATGGTGACTCTTTGGTTAACAAGTCACTGCTGGGCTTCCAGTTCACCACATATAGAACCCATACTCCAACACTTTTCTTAGAAGGACTGATGACTTTTAAATATTCTCTAGTTTTAAATTTCTAGTTCCTTCTCTCTTTCATTTATATATTTCCCTTCCTCACATACTTCCCTTTTTTACCTTCCTTCTTTCATTCCTGGCCTTGAACTCAAGACCTGGAGCTTTTTCTTAGCTTTTCTTTGCTCAAGGTAGCACTCTAGCTCTTGAGCCACAGCTCTACTTCAATCTTTGTTCTTGCTCTAAACTGGGAGGAAGAGTCTCATGCATTTTTCCCTTTGCTGGGTTGGTTTTAAACCACAATACTAAGATCAGGATCCTGAATATGCCTCGGATTACAGGTATTATCTAATCAAAGCAAATTCCTGATTTCTTTTTTAGACATAATTAGTTCTTTCAGGTGAGCCACCAGCCACTCATGCAAGAGCATTGCAGGATCCCAGCATTCATCTTGTGTCCAGTCTTATTCCATCCATCTCACAATGGCCATCTAAAACACCCTGCTGCATCCCTGAAGTCGCAAGGAATGTTCTCAACGCCACGAGAAGCCCCCTTAAGCTCTGCCTCAGATATGCCCAGCCCCCATCCCACTTCCACATGAGCATTTGTTTAGGAGAAATTTCCTGAGTACATCATCATCTTTTCCTCACCATTCAAATTTCATTTTTGGAGTCATTTCTCCCAGACTATGAGGAACATGATCCATGGTTGATAGCAGCTCCACCTTCATAGTCCCAGCCACCAACACCCCCCCATTACCCTGCCAGACACCTGAATTCAAGAACAATGTTTTCACTACCCCTGACTCTTATCAAATGTTTTAACTTATACAGTGCATTAAAATAATTTTACTAAATGGAATAAACACATGGCATCAAGCTTCAGAATCTTTGCACCTGAACTTTTAGTGAATAACAGACACACCAGCATTTTTGTAGCCAACTGAAATCTTAGCTTTGAGATTTCAGCATTCCTGGTATCCAAGTTTGGATGTGCTAACACTGCCCTTAATGGGGCACTTCAATCACACAATCCCACAACAATCAATGTCATTTGACATTCACTGGTAGGTGGTGCTAGGAAAAAGACTGATTTGCCAACTCCATGCTGGCTTGACCTATGCCATCTTCTTCAAACCTGGAGCAGGTGGGGCTCCTCTCTCCATGACACCTTTTGTGTACTACGCCAGGAGGACCTTTACCTTGAGACAAAATTATGAAGACTATCTCTACCAGCAAAGATTCCAGTGAGATGTGCCTACATGGATAAAGCTAAAATCTCACGAAAGTGAGGTTGTTGGCAGTGCTGGAGCCTGAACTCAGGGCCTGGGCACTAAGCATTTGTACTCAAGACTAGCCCTTTACCACTTGAGCCCAAACTCCATTCCCAGCTGTTTTTATTTTTGGTAGTAAGAATCTATCGGACTTTCCTGTTCTAGGTGACTTGGAACTTCCATACTCAGATCTCAGCCTCCTGACCATCCTGGATTAAAATTGTGGATCAGCCATGCCCCACACCTGAGGACTTCTGCCAGCACATTTTTTTCCCAAAAATTGGAAGAGGAAGATGAGGGAGGGTTGGGCTCATCCTGCCCTGCATATGAAGGAGAGCATCAGCGCCTGAACTTCATTCCCTGTTGTAGGCTGCTGGAGGAAAAGGAAGCAAATAGGCACAGGCGGGCAGCAGATGCCACAGAACAACTTGTGACCAAGACTCCCAGAGCAGACCTCAGAATCGATGACAGAGTTGGATCTACCCAGTAACAGAGGCAGTGGTGACACCTGAAACTGCGCGTTTGAGCGTTTGCTGCTAGTAAACAGGGCCACCTATGTCTCAATGAGAAAGGTGAGATTTTGGTGGAGAAGGTGAGATTAAACATTATGTATCATGCAAGAAGACAGACTATAAGGGGTCTTTTATTATTCCAAGTGAAATTTTGGATTTCCTCTTCTGTTTCTTTAAAGAATGACATTGGGATATTGATGAATATTGCACTGAATTTGTAGATAGTCCTTATCAAGATTGCCATTTTTACAATATTACTTCTTCCAAAGCAGGAGCATAGGTTTTTGCATTTCCTCAGTTCTGCGTTAATTTCCTTCTCCAGGGTTTATAGTTCCATCAAAAAGGTGCTTTACATTCTAAGTTAATTCCTAGGTATTTTATTTTCTTTGATAGCAAAATGAGTTGCTATCCTGATTCTTGCCTCATTCGTCTCATTTGTTGGCATATAGGAAGGCAGTTGACATTGAGGGTTAATTTTATACCCTGCTACCTTACCAAAGTTTTATATCAGCTCAAGCAGCTTCGGAGTAGAGTCTATAGGGTTCTTTAAATACAGAATCATGTCATCTGCAAGGAGAGAAAGTTTCAGTTCCTTTTTCCCTTTTCCTCCTCACTCCAGTTAGAATGGCCAAGATCCAGAAATCTAATAACGTATGCTGGAGGGGATGTGGCCAGGAGGGATCACTACTACACTGCTGGTGGGATTGCAAACTCGTTCAACCACTATGGAAAGCACTATGGCAGTATCCCCAAAAGACTAAACATAGAGCTCCCCTGTGATCCAGCAATTTCACTACTTGCCAATCGTCCAGATAGGACATACTAAATTCACTAGAATAATAACATTTATCACAGCACTATTTACTATAGCAATGGTATGGAACCAACCCAGATGCCCGTCAGTTGATGAGTAGATCAAATATGGTATTTTTACACAATGGAATTCTGTGCTTCTGTCAGAAAGAATGACATAGACGAATTTCTAAGGAAATAGAAAGACTGTAAAGTTTAGAAATTAGTTTCTCTCTCCTTCTCTCTCTCCTTCTCTATCTCTGTAAAATTTAGAAGTTCCTGTTTCCCTCTCTCTCTCTCTCTTTTCTTTCTCTCTCTCTCTCTCTCTCTCTCTCTCTCTCTCTCTCTCTCTCTCTCTCTCTCTCTCTCTCTCTCTCTCTCTCTCTCTCTCCAATCCTTAGGCTTTAACTCAGGGCCTGAGCTACTTTTGCTCAAGGTTAGCACTCTACCTTTTGAACCACGGTGCTGCTTCTGGCTTGCTCTTTTCACGTAGTATTGAGGAATCTAACCCAGGCCTTCATCCTTGATAGGTTAGCACTTTACCACTAAGCCTCACAGGCAGGTTTTAGAGGTTTCTGACAAAGGTTTTCCTACATGCTATTATTTCTTCTGTGAGTGCTCTTAATGCTTGCTGAAGGTTGACTTTGTTTAGAAGACTTACCCTAATGCTCCCATATACAGAGATTCTATATATAGCTAAATGTTTTTCATTACTCAGAATTTCTCTATTTCTCTATTGTGTATGTTCTGAAATGTACTGAAGACTGACTTCTGATTAAAAGTCATTGCACATTTGTTCTATTCATTAGTTTTCTTTTCTTCTATGGGAATCAGGTTTGTGATGAACACAGAAGTATGCCTTCCAGGTCAAACACTTTCCACATTTGTAATATTCATAAGGTTTTTCTCTCCTATGTGCATTTTATACTTAGTCATGCGTTCATGATGGATTTTTTCATATTCTTATATTCATACGATTTTTATCCTGTGTCTATGTGGTATCATGCAAACTCAACTATGAGTTCTTCAAAAAAATTTCCCTTTCATTGTATTCATCGGATTCTATCCAGTGGGTGTTTAGTGATAAATATTGACTTGTGCCTTCTGGAGAAAAGACTGAACATTTGCTACATTCATTAAGGGTTTTATCTTGTGTCGGTTCTGTGACACAAGCTGAGTTTTCTTCCACAGACTAAAAAGTCTTTCCTATTTATTACATTGCTAAGGCTTCTCATATGTGTGAACTCTCTTACGCTTCCTGAAGGGTGAATACTGCACGAAAGACTTTCAACTTTGGTTATATTCCTAAGGTTTCTAATATGTGTGAATTCTGTTATGCCTCCTGTAATGTGACTTACATCTGAAGGTCTTACCACATTTGAGGCACTCGTACAGTTTCTCTCCTGTGGGTGTTCTCTGATGCAATTTGAGGGAAGACTTCCATTTGAAAGACATTCCACATCGGTTACATTCATAAGGTTTTTCTCCTGTTTGAATTGTCTTATGCATGTTGAGGTTTGGCTTCTGTGTGAAGGACTTTCCACATATGTTACACTCATAAGGTGTTTCTCCTGAGTATATTCTCTGGTGAACATGGAGTTTTACCATCCATTTGAAAGACTTTCCACATTCACTACATGCATAAGTTTTCTCTCCTGTGTGTGATCTATTATGCCCATCCAAATATGACTTCCACTTGAAGGTCTTTCCACATTTGTTGCACACATAAGGTTTCTCTCCTGTGTGTGTTCTTTGATGCAATTTGAGGGAAGATTTCTGTCTGAAAGACTTTACACAGTGGTTACATTCGTAAGGTTTCACTCCTGTGTGTATTCTCTGATGAACACGAAGTTTTCCCTTCCCTTGGAAAGACTTTCCACATTCATTACACTTATAAGATTTCTCTCCTGTGTGTGTTATTTGATGAACTCGAAGGTGTATCTTCTGGGTGAAAGTCTTTTCACATTTGTTACATTCATAAGGTTTCTCTTCTGTGTGTCTTCTCCGGTGCAAAGTGAGGTATGATTTCAGTCTAAAAGTTTTCCCACATTTATCCCATTCATAAGATTTCTCTTCTGTGTGAGATCTCTGATGTGTGCTGAGAGCTGAATTCTGGGCAGAAATTTTATTACGTTCCTCATATTCATAAGGTTTGTCTTCTCTTGGAGATCGAGGTTGGAGCTTCAGGTCTGACTTCTCAGAAATTAATTTTCACACTTGATGTACACATCACATATCTCAGGATATTTGCTCTGAGGTATTGTAAGGCGTATTTCATTACTGAAAGATTTCTCACATTCACTACATGTATGAGGAGTCTCTCCTGTGTACATTTTCGGATGTGTAGTGATGGTCGGTGTTAAGTACAATATTTTTCATCACACAGTACATTTAGCAGTTTTCCTCCTTCCCTGAAGAATTTCTTGGGCAGGGAGAACAGAATTATAAATACTGCAGATCTTTTGGACTGTCACAATCATGAATAAAATGCTCTGAATATCCGATGGATTTTTTAAGACCAGGAGAAATACGAGGTCTATATGCAGCATGCATCTCATCAGGCTTAGGAGACAGAAGCATGTTCTGACACTTAATGAACTCCTCAGTCCTCACCCCTAACTTGTTACCGTTTTTACTAATCAGCTCTGGATTTTGTGTAGAGCTCAACTTTAAAGTTGTTGCTAATCTCACGTTTTCCTGCACTTCGATACTACTTGCAATGGCTACTTCACAAAGACATTCATGTTTACTTCCTGGCAGGTCTTGAACATATTTTCCATTACCTGGCATCTAAAATGAGTCATAGAAAAAAAACACAAACATACATGAGATAAAAATATTCCTTACTGTAAAGGTAATGACTTTACTTTCCCATCCTAAGTGTTAGATATTTTAAAATAAAAAGTGGAAATTTATTTGTGAGAAATATATGCTTTTCTCCCTAACATATTAAGAAAATATTTTACAATGACCAACAATGTTTTTCTGTTTTTTAGTTCTCTTTTTATATCACAGGAAATATTTATTGAAATTACACAACTATGTATTGCTACAGTTTTAAGCTGAGTACTACCTAGAGTATACCTGCAGCTGTGTTTTTTCAAATACTGTTTTGTTTATACATTGAGGAATAGCTGCCTTTCTTTTATTTTTGAGAAATAATCTAAATATTGTGCTGTTTTGCATCTTTTTAAAACTTTTTTTTTCTTTTCATTTTTTTTTGTAGTTCATAGGCATCGGCCCAGTCCCTGATAACTTCAGCAGAAGACTATAACCCCTATCCTTGTGCTACAGCCGCACTTCCTCTTTTCTAGAGTTAACTACAGATAAGAGTCTCAGGTCCTGAGTAGCAGATAGAATTACCTTACCCAGTTTCAATGCTGTTTGCTTATTAACCATTAAGTGAGGAACACGAATTTTTTCTAGATTCAGCGGCCACAAGTTTGGTTTATATGTCTGTTTGCCTTTGATCCAAGCAAGAACGATTCTTGAGAGTAATGTCTTACACCTATAACCCTTCAGTTACAACTTCTCACTAAAGTCTCAATTTAGGTATTTGTGGAAATTTTGAAATTTGTTTCTTTCCATTTGAAGTCTTATAAAAATTCCTTTTCTAACACTCCTGTCTCTCAGAACCATGGAAGACCAGAAAATCTCCAGCTCATTGTCTAGTTAATTTTCTTATGTTGATTGAAACTTTGTTGTTTTTTTTCCTTCCATTCCTGGGTTTGAACTTAGGACCTAACCTCTGTCCTTGGGTTTTCTCAAGACTAGAACCCTACCAATGAAGTCATTACTTCTGGCTTTTTCTACGTATGTGGTAATAAGGAATCAAACCTGTGTCTTTGTGCATGCTAGGCAAGCACTCTACCACTAGGCTCAATTTCTGGTGGAAAGGTCTGGTTCTGAATACCAGTCTCTTCCTACCAGCAAAAAGATATTATCCTTATCAGAGAATAATGCCCTGACTTATTCCTTGTTTGCTCAATCATTTATACTCTTAGTTTTAAAGAAATGAAATATCATTCTTTCTTTCTTTCTTTCTTTCTTTCTTTCTTTCTTCCTTTCCTTCCTTCCCTCTTTCTTCCCTCTTTCTTCTTTCTTCTTTCTTTCTTTCTTTCTTTCTTTCTTTCTTTCTTTCTTTCTTTCTTTCTTTCTTTCTTTCTTGTTTTGCAGTCATGGGACTTGAATTCTAGACCTGGCTGTTCTTCCTGAGCTCTTCAGCTCAAGGCTTCTGCCCTATGTCTTTAGCCTCAACCCCACTTCTCATTTTCTACTGGTTCATTGGAGAGAAGAGTCTGAGGTGTTTTTGTGATAGGTCAGTCTTTGAACCTTGATCCTCAGATCTCAGCCTCCTAAGTAGCTAGGATTACAGGCATGAGCCACGGGCTCATGGCTTTCTCATTTTATTTTGTTTCACAGTGATTTCTACAGAGAAATCTAACTTTAACTCTACTGCCACATAGAATTCATTATATCACCCTATGATTCTTGATGCCGGGGGTTTGGGCTACCATGCACAAAGACCTGGTTCAGTTCCTTGGTACTACATACAAAGAAAAAGCCAGAAGTGGTGCTATGACTCAACAAGTAGAGAGCTTGCCTTGAGAAATCCCAAGGACCATGCTCAGGCCCTGAGACCAAGCATAGGATTGGGAAAAGAAAATGATTCTTGATTCATTCACAAAGAATTCCATAGGTTCCACACAGGATTTAGGGTAACTAAGAATATTATTGCTCAGTACATCACAACATGAACTTACCAATGGGGCTCAGGCTCCAACATCAATATGAAGATGCATTCACTCACCTGTGATATTCTTGTCAGAGGAATTTCCTATCCAGAGTTCTGCACAGTGCTCTAGCTTGTCAATTAATACAGGTTTGGGAACACAGGGCCCTGTAAATTAGAAACAGTAGAGAATTATTGCTTATGCTGTGTCATCATTGCTTTAAGTTCGCAGACATCCTACTCACAAGTTATCTATTAAATCTTTTTTCTCATTTCTCACTGGCTCCATGGTTGACTTTTCCCCAGCTCTGGATTCATTTTGTATGGCATAAACTTAGCTGTCTTGCTCAAGGCTAGAAAAATACCAGTTTGAGTCCCAGCTCCACTTACATGCATAGGTCTTCACGCATGCTAGGCAAGCACTCAACCACAAAGTCAAACTCTTGACACTCCACTAACATTTTTGAGGGGTTACTTGGAGTTATAGAGTTTCATGGCAATTTTTATGCCCTTGCTGGCTTCAAATTAGAATTCTTAGATTTCTTCCTCCTGAATATTTTAAGATTACAGGCATGAAACATTGCACCTAGTGCCAGGTTTCCATTATAAACTCACTGTTTAGTGATTTGTAGATCCTATTTCCAATAATGATATATATTCTATTCTGGATTGTTTATCCACTTACAATTACTGTGTAAGTTTGGAATGTCGTCTCCGTTAGAGGAAACATAATTTAGAACTGTTGTCAAAGTATCCTGAAGGTATCCTGAAGAATGAGTACAAAATTACCTTAGGTTTTCTTTAGAAAGTAATGATACTTCTCAGGGCCTGGAATCTTTCATTTAAATAGTATTGAAAGTTTGATAAACATTCACGTATCTGCAAAATAACAAGGCACTTGGCCTTGCAAGTGAATTTGACTTTTGCTCACCTAAGGACACCAGGTTGCTGTAGGTCTCCAACATTACATCTCTGTACAGGGTCCTGTGAGCATTGTCCAGATTCTGCCAATCCTCCCAGCTGAAAGCCACAGCTACATCATCAAATGACACCAGCTTCTGGAATGGCACATTTTTATCAAGTAATTAGCACTGAGTTATAAACATACCACGTCTGGAATTTTATTCTTTTTTTTGTTGGAATTTTATTCCTTTACTTAAATGTTTAGACTTACATGAAATATTGACCTGAAAAGCTTAGGGATGGTGCCTAGGCACAGAGTTCAAGTTCCAAGACCCACAAAAAAATAAAAATGCAAGCCAGGTGTTGGTGGCTCACGCCTGTCATCGTAGCTACTCAGGAGACTGAGATCTGAGGGCCATGGTTCAAAGCCAGCCTGGCACAAAATTCCATGAGACTCCTTTCCAATTACCCACCATAAAATGTTTAATGGCTTGTGGCAAATCATGGTAGAGAAATTTTGATATCGAAAAAAATAAGTCGGGGGAGTAGATTTAGGTTATAAATGGAATTATTCCATTGAAAAGGAACTACATTATATGATGACATATGCTGGTACTGTGAGAATATTGCAAAATCTTAGGGTATCAAGTAATAATACTGTGAAGTACACCCAGAATGTTAATGTTCTATGTCTGGCATAATAGTCACTTGGGGGAGAAACTTTTTTTTCTTTTTTTTGGCTGGGGGATTTGTAAGGCTTGAACCCTGGGCCTGGGCACTGTTCCTGAGGTCTTCAACTCAAGGCTATCACCCTACCTATGAAGCCACAGTGCCATTTCCCATATTCTAGTGGTTTACTGTAGATGAGAGTCTCATAGACTTTCTAATGCCCAGGCTGGCTTTGAACCAAATCTTTAGATATCAGCCTGATATCTGAGTAGCTAGGATTACAGGTAGAAGTCACTGCACCTGGCAAGAAATTTATTTCTTGCTGTTTTATACTACAAATTTACTGTATGTTTTACTTTTTCAAAAAGACTGAGGATGACATTTGTTCTGTATATAATGGGAAGAGGGGTAGGGAGCTGTGAGCAGAAGAATTGAGGGGCAATACTCAGGGTAGGACAATAGCCTTAAACTAAGGAGCTCACGGCCCAAGGTCCAAGCCCCATGACTTTCCCCACTACCCCACAAAAAAAGGGAAAAAAATTGGAGATTGGAGAGGATTTTCTAAAAGAATATATAGAAATAGTAGTTCAAAATGTAGAAAGAAGTTCAATATTAACAGTCATGAGAAAAATTAAAATTACAATGAAATCATTACTTTAAATATGTAAATATAAATATAGTTTTAAACAAAAAGATCCAGATACACACACACAAACACACACACACACGCATACAAAAAGACAACTTTCAAAGTCTAACTATTACTGGGAATGTAGTGAGAAGAAGTAGAACTTTGGAATAGTTCTGCAAGGAATATAAAACAATCAAAAATTGCGTGGAGAGTGCTAAAAAAGTACTAAATATAGAATTACATAGAAATATGGTCCAACACTTCTATTTCTAGATTTGTACCTAACGGAAGAGAAAGCAGAGACTAGAACAAATATGTGGAGAATCCATTCAAAACTATTAATAATAATCAAAAGATAGAAACATGCAAAACAATGCATTGAAAAGGAAGAACATTTTACTATATTTTACAGATGATTCTTTATTACAGTAAACTAAAAATACAGCAGTCATAAAGGAAGAGCTAGGGTATGTTTTCCCTTCCAGAGCTTCCAAGGATCAACAAACCCTTAGAGCCAAAAAACACGATGGTTCCAGAGAATGGAGTAGAGAGGAACAGGAGCTGAATGTTTAATGATTGTACATGGAAGATGAAAATTGCTCTAGATGGGTAGAATGAAGAGAGAACTGTACCCTAAACAATGGTTATGTAGCCACACAGGATGGGACACACCTATACTCCCTGATCTTGGGAAACTCAAGAAGGATTTCTAGCCATCCTAGATGCATGAAAAGATCTATCATAAAAACTGATGTGGAGGGGCTGGGAGTTTGGCATAGTTGTAGAGTGCTTGTATGAAGACGAAGGTTCAATTCCGCAGTACCACATACACAGAAAAAACCAGTAGTGCTGTGGCTCAAGTAGAAGATCACTAGGCTTGAGGAAAGCTGAAGGACAGTGCTCAGACCGAGTTCCAGCCAAACGGCTTGTTTAAAAAAAACAGAAAGCTGAGCATAATGGGGTGGTGGCTCACTTCTATAATCCTAGCTACTCAGGAGGCTGAGATCTGAGGATCAAGGTTTAAAGCCATCCTGGCACAAAAAGACCTGAGACTTATCTCCAATTTACCTTTAGAAAATGGGAAGTGGGGCTTGGCTCCAGGGTAATGTGGTAGCCTGGAGCTGAAGAGCTCAGGGATAGTGCACAGGCTGAGTTCAAGATCTATGACCCACCAAAAAAAAACAAAAAACAAAAAAATAGTATGGAAAAATTTGGATTCTGTGAATTTTCTCAGGCATATAAATGTCTTTTTTTGCTGTTGAAATAACAAATTGTTTGGAAACATTTTAAAAGTTTTTACCTAGAAATGTACACTACAAATGGAATTAATAACAAACACAAAATAGGCAAAAGATACAAATTATCACAATATGGGTATCCTGCTTCTGTATCATTTCACTGACTCCTGTTCAAATGAGTCACATATTCTGAATCATTTCTCCCACTCGATATATGCCACACATGTTAGCTTGTACTGAACTTCTTGGGAAATCAAAAGCAAATACTAAGCAAATGTGTGTTAGATGGCTTCCTACATTATCTCTTTCTTTATATTTTCACATTTGTCATTAATGATGTTTATCAATTGCATTTGTGTAGCACTTGGAAGACTCTCCTCTAGGTTTGCCAGTGACTGTTCCATTGTCTGTTTACATTGGGTGGGGGATGTTGTTTCTTGATTTGACATTTTTCTTGAGTTTCTTGTTCTGCCCATTTGAAAATGGGAGCAAGATTACTACTAAATACGATTATAGTTTTTCAGATATAACCAACCTAGACCTCTGTAGCTGGCAGACACTAGATGTTCACAAGTTTTGATTGGTATTATCACTCTCTCTTTTTATGTACGTAACGACCAGTCTAATACAACCACTGATAAGCGATTTATACCCAAAACAATAAGCCTCTCAATCCAATCTCTATTGTCTTTAAGTCCCTCTGAGCCTAGAGAATAATTAACCACCTACATATACAATATTTCTCAACAGCCATCAAGTGTAGATCCGTGCAGTATAAGGGTTGAGAGACCAGCAGAGGTCCAGAGATAGAAAAAAAGAATGAGAGAGGTCAGGGGAGGTACAAGAGGATTAACGTCGGAGTGTAAGAATATTGTCGTAATGAAGAAAAGGTATAGCATAAGGATAACTGACCTAAGTTGGTAAGTAGGTAGCATATTTGAGTACAAAGTTTGGAAAGAATTAGAATAAAACTTATGTGTTGCTGCACGACTAGCTCTTAGCCCAACCAGTGGCCTCACAGTGGACCATGGGATGGATCTGCTTTTCTTGTCTACGTTGAGGGAAAGGTGTATTTCACAAGATGCAGAAGCGAAGATTTCAGAAGCAAATGCTGTGAGTGAATTAGCTCGTAAAAAGCATTTTTATTTTCTTTTATCTTTCTGCCAGTCTTGGGGCTTGAATTCAGGGCCTGAGCACTGTCCTCGGGTTTTCTCAAGTCTAGCCCTCTGCCACTTGAGCCACAGTGCCACATCTAGATTTTCTATCTATGTGATACTGAGCAATCAAACCCAGATCTTCATGGATGCTAGGTAAGCACTCTACCACTATGCCAAAATCTCAACCCTGGCATAGTAATTATAAAGTCATCATCATCATATCAAAATATCATTTCTCCTACAAAGAATGAACACTTATCTATCTGTGTAATGCTTCTTTTTTAATTTCACTAATTCTTCTGTGTTTTTCCCTCTTGCATTTTTTACACATGACAGCAAAGCTAATCATCAGGAAAAAATTGATTAGGATACAGAAACCAAATAATATCCTTGTAGATTGACGTCAAAAATATGTGCAAAATGCCCTGTGTGTTTGACCTAGTGGTAGAGTCCTTGGCTACCATGCAAAAAGACTCAGGTTTGATTCCTCATTACCACATACATAGAAAACGCTTAAAGTGGTGCTGTGGCTCAGTGGGACAGATAAGCCTAAAGAAAGCCCAAGAACAACGTTCACACTCTGAGGTCAAGTCCCAAGACTAGCAAAAGCAAAAAAAACTCGACAAGGGGCAAAATGCAGGCAGAGAAGGCACTGTGAAGCAAATGTTTTGTAAAGGATGAGGGCAATATTGACCCTTAAATTTGGATCTTACCTAAGAAAGGCTCCTTGAGCCTGAGACCAGACAGGTAGTTGGGCCAAGTGGAAGACATTGGGATTGGACAAATAAGGTGTGCTGTTTACTACATCCAGAAGTATATTGTGAGATTGGAGGAGAGATTCAGGCTCCAGTATGTCTTTGGTGAGGTCTTCTGTGAGCAAGTATCTTTGGTCATTGGGCCCTGAAAGGTGAACCTGCCTCCCTCACAACGGAACAGAATATGGAACCCTGGTAACCAAGCAACTGTAACTAACAACCAACTCAAGCCAACTCACTTGGCCTGTGGCTCAGGAGGAAGAAAGATGTTGCTGTGCTATTGCCAAAGGTCAGGAAACTCGAGTCTCAGGCATGGAAGTTGTGGATGTCTTACTCGAAGATGTACATGCTAGATCATTGCCAAGCCACAAATCCAGTATAACAGGCCTTTCTCTAAGAAGAAGGCCAGGAAAATCCAGGGCAACCAGATGAGGTATATTTCTAAGAAGAAATGTATTTGACCCCATCATCCTCCCCACACACTACAACTTTCTTTTTTTTTTTAAATTTTTTTATTTTAATCAGTAAAAGTGATACATGATATTTGCCAGATAGAAGGTGCATTAATTCACATACATTGATACCCTTTCACATGTCTTGGTACCCATTTCCCTCCAACACCACACCCCCCACCCGTCTTGGTTTGCCCCTTTCCCTATCAAATTTCAAATATCCAAATACAAATAAATTCAATGTATCAGATAACAAAGTGAGATACTATACGAATATGGGATAACCAAAGGACAGCAAAGGAGATGAGAGACAACATAGTACATTATGGACAATAATCATTCATTATTTGGCTTTTTTTCAGTATCCTGGTGGTCCTTTCAATTAGCTTCACATTATATGGCCTTATATATGGCCTTGTGCTCTATTGCAAATCTCTGCTAGTAGAGCCCAAGGTTTCTACTGATTATGACGAATGAGGGAAACCACTGAGCCTAAGTTCCTTTGAGTCTGGCTTACTTCACTTAATATGATTTGTTCTAAGTCTTTCCATATCCTAACAAATGGGGCGATGTCATTCTTTCTTACAGCAGCATAGAATTCCATTGTGTACAAATACCACAACTTGTTGATCCAGTCATCAACTGAGGGACATCTGGGTTTGTTCCATATGTTTGCTATGGTGAATAGTGCTGCAGTGAACATTGTTGTGCTAGTTGGTTTAGTATGCCCTTGTTTCTGGATTGTTGGGTAAATGCCAAGTCGTGGAATTGCTGGGTCATAGAGAGGTTCTACGTTTAGCCTTTTGAGGCACTGCCACACTGCTTTCCATAGTGGTTGAACGAGTTTGCACTCCCACCAACAGTGTAGTAGTGATCCCTCCTGGCCACATCCCCTCCAGCGTCTGTTGTCATTCGTTTTCCTGATCCTGGCCATTCTAACTGGAGTGAGGTGGAATCTTAGAGTTCTTTTGATTTGCATTTCTTTTATGACCAGAGATGTGGAGCATTTCTTCATGTGTCTATAGACCATTTTTGTTTCTTCTTCAGAGAAGACTCTCTTTAAGTCTTTGGGCCATTTTTTAATGGGATGGGTGTTACTTTGGAGGTTAGTTTTGGAGTGATTCAATTTTTTGAGTTGTTGATATATTTTAGATATGAGGCCTTTGTCCGTTGTTTGGTTGGTGAAGATCTTCTCCCACTCTGTAGGCTTCCTGATTAGTTTACTAGCTCTATCTGTTGCCATATAAAGGCTCTGCATTTTAATGCAGTCCCACTTATCCTGCCTTTCTCAGATTTGTTGTGATTCTTGGTCCTTATTAAGAAAGTTTCGACCTGTGCCAAGGAGGCCTAGTGTATCTCCTATTCCTTCCTGTAAACTTTTCAGTGTGTCAGCTTTTACCTCCAGGTCTTTGATCCATTTGGAGTTAATTCTAATGATAGGTGACAAAGAAGGATCCAACTTTAGTTTTCTGCAGGGGCTTAACCAGTTCTGTCAGCACAACTTGTTGAAGAGGCTATCTTTCTTCCATTCTATTTTTTTGGCTCCCTTGTCAAAGATTAGGTGGCCATAGGTCTGTGGTTTAATATGTGGGTCGTCAGTTCTATTCCATTGGACCTCAGGCCTGTTCTTGTGCCAGTACCAAGCTGTTTTGAGAATTATAGCTCTGTAATAGAGTCTAAAGTTTGGAATTGCAATTCCTCCAGCGCTGTTCTTTCTGCTAAGAAGTGTTTTTGCTATACGGGGTCTTTTATTATTCCATATGAAATTTTGAACTGCCTCTTCTATTTCTTTAAAGAATGACATTGGGATGTTTATGGGTATTGCATTGAATTTGTACATAGCCCTTGGCAAGATTGCCATTTTCACAATGATGATTCTTCCAATCCAGGAGCATGGGAGGTTTTTCCATTTCCTTAGTTCTGCTTTAATTTCCTTTTTTAGGGTTTTAATGTTTTCATCTAAACGGTCCTTTACATTCTTAGTTAAGCTAATTCCTAGGTACTTTATTTTCTTTGAGGCTATTGTGAAAGGAGTTTCTTTCCTGATTATTGCCTCGTTCCTCTCACTGTTGGCGTAAAGGAAGGCAGTTGATTTGTGAGGGTTGATTTTATGGCCTGCTACCCTTCCAAAGCTTTGAATCAGCTCAAGGATCTTGGGAGTAGAGTCTATAGGATTCTTTAAATACAGACTCATGTCATCTGCAAAGAGGGATAGTTTTATTTCCTCTTCCCCTGCTTGGATCCCTTTTATGTTTGCTTCTTCCCTTGTTGCACTGCCTAGGAATTCTTGTACTATTTTAAAAAGGAGTGGAGAGAATGGGATCCTGAATGCTACCCCTTAGCACTTTTATGCAAAGCTTAGTCCTGTGGCATTTTAAGCACAATTCAACGCTCTGTTTTTTGCTGGTTAATTAGAGGTAAAAATCTTATGGAGTTTATTGCATGGCTGATTTTGAACTGGAATCCTCAGGTCTCAGCTTATCTTGAGTAGCTAGGATTACCGCACTTTTAAAACCTGTATGCTCATGCACATCGCTTCTGATCCAAACACTCATTGTTCAATTTAACTAACAAGATGTGAGGAAAGATGATTGACTGTAATTTACTAGATGGGCTTCTAGTGATTATATATTTCCACTTCCACTCTGAAGCCAGGGAAATGTTTCTGGTACATGTTTCAACTATCTCCTAAAGAGGAAATAATGTGTGAGCACATTTGCTAGTATTTCAGATAGGAAATGGACTTTGGTGTTTGGAACCTGTTGGCCAGACTATATCAGCTGGGCTGTGATAACAGAGATGATGTTTCAGACAGGAATAATTTCATCCCAGACAGACTTAATCCAGATCCTTGGATTTCAGGCCTTGAGTAGATAGAATTACAAGTGTGAGCTGCCACCACCAAATGGTTGATTTTGGAAAAGTTCATTGCTTCTCCTTTGTTCCTTTCCTTTTTTGGAAGGTTGATCTAAGCTGGCTGATTGTGCATCACAATGAAGTGATTGGCCTCAGGAATTGCATATATTTGTTTCATCAGTACAGAATGAATGAAGTTGATCTAAACCCAATAGTATTTTCCTTCTGATAAATAGGGAACTTACCTATATCATTTTTCCTTACCTTTGCTTTCCCAAAGCAAGCAACATGTTTCTTAAAAACTATACTTCATGAGAATATTATAATTAGAAGCTATCTTCTGCACACTTCAGAATAGCCCTTGCATTTATAAACTTATATTACAATATTAGGTAGAAGAATGGTGACTGTTAGTTTCATGACTATTTCATATGTTTTACTCTTTAAGGCTCATTAACTCAAGAAGTGATTAAATACATTTAGATAATAGTAGAACATAGCTGCTGCTGATTTGATGTGTGTGCAGATGATACACAGATTTATTAGGATTACTCAAAAGTTTTCTTCAAATTTTCAGTAGTAGACTGCTATGCTAACTGGAAGGTGATAGTAATGATGCTGAAATTCTATGAATCAGCTATGAAGCAGAATTTCAGGGGAGAGTATTTGCTAGGGACTTAATTTCTAAGACGCATATCAAGAATATTGAACTATAACACCAAATGATGGAGGACTCAGCGTCACATTTTGTTTGTTTTATGCAAGTCCTGGGACTTAAACCCAGGGCCTGGGAACTGTCCTTAAAAGTTTTTTTTTTACTTCAGGCTAGTGTTCTACCACTTGATCCACAGCTCCACTTCCAGATTTTTGGTAATGAACTGTAAATCAGAATATCATGCAATTTGTTTGGGCTGGATTCAAACCTGATTCTGTGTAGATAGGATTCCAAGTGTGAGCGCACAGAGCCTGGCTAGTATCATTCATCATTGAAGTCATGGGACTGCAATTCTGCACCTGGGTCTTGTCACTGAGCTTTTCAGCTCAAGACTACTGTCCTATCCCTTGAGCCATAGGGCCACTTCTGGGTTTCTGGTGGTTAATTGGAGATAAGAGTCACATGGACTTCAGTGCCCAGGCTGACTTTGAACTGCTATCCTTGGATCCCAGCCTCTTGAGTAGCTACATTTACAAGTGTGAGCCACCATACCCGGCTAAATTATTTTTTAAGTTAATTTTTTTGTTATGTCCATATATAGTTGGCATACGGTTACATAAGTAATGAACACATTTCTTAAGAAAATTGTTATCCCCTCCCTCATTTTTCTCTGTTTTCCTACCCTCAGCCCCCTCTCCACCCAGATTGTTCAGTTCATTTCCGTTTAGTGTCTTCCAAGTATCACTGTTCGATTGGTTCATCCTTTTTCCTTTGTTTTTTTTTTTTTTTTACCATTTTATTATACCCTCTCCATTCTCCAAATCACATAAACCTATGTACAAGACACAGGGTACCCGAATTCAACACAGTGACTACAGAGAATAAAACTAAAGGGAAAAAAGAGAAAAGAGGTAAAAAGCAAAGAAAATGAAAGAACATCATACAGTACCTTAGAAGCAACAACATTGAAAAAACAAAACATAAAACCTTGGGCTGAAAATGTAGCTTGCCTAGCATGTATGAAACCCTGGATTCCATTCCTCAGCACCACATAAACAAAAACTGGAAGTGCCACTGTGACTCAGCTGGTAGATTTCTAACGTTCAGCACAGAGTGTCTCCAAGTGACAAAAATCTGTCACATTTAAGTCAGGCTTCAAAACTATGCTGGGAACCAGTTATGTGATTTGGAAGAAAGTCCCATTTTCAAAAAATTACTAGCCAGGCGCTGGAGGGTCATAATTGTCATTCTACTAGCCAGAGAGAAGGTGATTCAAAGCCTCTGAAAGCAAAAAAAGAAAACAAAAAAAACTGCAAGATTCTTCTCTCCACTTATCTACCCAAAAACTAAGTGGAGTTGTGGCTAAAACTGGTACAGCATTAGCCTTGAGGAAAAAGAACTAAGAGACCTTGCCCAGGTCCAAAGTTCAAGCTCCCCACCAAGAAAGAAAAAAAAAGGAGTCCAGATACCTTAGTTTCAAAAGTATATCTGGATATCTTAGTAGATTTTTCTGATCTTTCCTCATTCATCTCATGGAACCACATAATCTTGATCCTGATCGAACTAAGAGCCTGCATTGTGCTTAATAAATTCATTCCACATATTCCAGTAGAATCTGGACAGCTAACAGCCACTTACCAATGCTTTATTCTACGTTTAGGCCAGTATGTCTTCATACCATCTACACAGTCAGCAATATCATCTTTCCAGAAGTAGCATTGAGTGTAGAACACTCAGAACTAAAATAATTGCATAAAGATGTAATAAAACTCATTGATTCATTAAGAAAATTTCTGTACCACTTAGAGCAAGTGCATTAGTGGTATTTACCTCTAGCATCTTTTTTTAAAAAAAATTATTAACATTGAATTTAACATCATATTTCAAATGCTTTTGTTTAACCAACAAGTATTCAAGAAGGGAATCGCTATACAGTCACTGGCACATAAATTTTAGAATATAGTAAAAATTAAGCTGAGTCTTTGTATGTCATAGATACAGATTAATCTATAATAAAACACATGTCTATAGAGTGTATAGTCTATCCTAGATTTTTATGTCTATGTAGTTATGTTTATATCTCCAAAATTATGTCCAGAACTTTGGGTATCAACTATTCAATCATCGCTCTACTACTGTTTGAAACTAATATCCATATATTAAGGATACCATGTACCTTTTGTTCCTTGGTCTTGACTTATCTCACTCAACAGGATTCACTCTAATTTCATCCACTACACCAAAAATGCCATTATTATTTTTTTCTGTGCAGATCTTCTTTTTATGTATTTATTTTTATTGTAATTTATAGAAGGGTTACATTATATTCACCAGATAGAAGGTGCATTACTTCTCAAACTTTGATACCCCATGTAATGATATGGTCGCCATTTCCCTTCCCCTACCCCCACTCATGTTCATTTCCCCTTTCCCTATCTAATTTCAAATAACCAATTAGGCACATATGAAATATATCAGAAAACAAGGTGAACTATTGTAACAATATGATATAACCAAGGGATAGCAAAAGAGATAAGACATCACAGAGTTCATTAAGGACAACAATCACTCATTATATGAGTTTTGTTTCTTTATCTTGGAGGTCCTTACATTTAGTGTCATACTATTTGTCACGATGTCTCTAGATTTTGTTCTATTGTAAATCTCTGGTAGCAGAGCCCAAGGTTTCTACTGAATTTGACAAATGAGGGAGACTCTTGGGCCTATGTTCCTTTGAGTTTGGCTTACTTCACTTAATATGATTTTTTTCCTTTTCATCCACTTCCCCGAGAATGCCATTATTTTATCTTGTCGGTTGGCTATGTATCATTCCATTGTGTGTGTGTGTGTGTGTGTGTGTGTGTGTGTGTGTGTGTGTTTGTGTGTGTGTGTGTGTGCGTGTATCACATTTTTTGTAGTAGGGCATCTGGTTGTTTCCATCATCCAGCCTCATTTTCTACAGATATTTTTATAGTCTCTTTTTTATTTTCAGGGTAATGTATAGAGGGGTTACGATTACATTTACAGGTAGTGGACTGCATTACTTCTCACACATTTATTCCACTCCACATGTTTCTGTCCCCAGTTATCTCTCCCCTCCCCTTCCCAATCATCTTGTTTCCCCCTTCCCTTTCCAATTTGACATAAACAAATAAACATATATACAATATGCCAAGGAAAAAATCAGATACAGTAACAATCTGACATTAACCAAAGGGCAAAATAAGAGATGAGAAATAACATAGTAGATTAAGGACAAAAATCACACAAGATTAAGGGCAACGATGACACAAGATATAGCTCTTGTTCCCATATCCTAGAGATCCTTTCATTTAGTCTCATCCTATATGACCTTATATACCTAGGTTTTTGAGTTAATTTAATCCTCTGCTAGGAGAGTCCTAGATGTGAACTAATTATTACAAATGAGGGAAACCATTGAGCTTATGTTTCTTTGGGTCTGGCTTGCTTCACTTAATTTTTCCAAGTCTTTCCATTTCCTTACAAATGGGGCGATGTCATTCCTTCTGATGGCAGCATAGCATTCCATTGTGTATAAGTACCACATCTTCTTGATTCAGTCATCTACTGAGTGGCATCTGGGTTGGTTTCATATCTTTGCTATGGTAAATAATGCTGCAATGAGCATCATTGTGCTAGTGGCTTTAGTATGTCCTTTTTTCTGGACAATTGTGTAGGTGCCAAGTAGTGGATTTGCTGGATCATAGGGGAGCTCTATGTTCAGTCTTTTGAGGAACCACCACACTGCTTTCCCTAGTGGTTGAACGAGTTTACACTCACACCAACAGTGTAGGTGTGATCCCCCCTGGTCACTTCCCCACCAGTATCTCTTATTAGATTTTTTGATAATGGCCATTCTGACTGGAGTCAGGTGGAATCTCAAAGTTGTTTTGATTTTCATTTCCCTTATTGCTAGAGATATGGAGCATTTCTTCATGTGTCTAAAGCCCATTTTAATTTTTTCTTCAGAGAATACTCTTTTAAGTCTTTAGCCCACCATTTAATAGGATGGTTGTTTCTTTGAAGATTTGTTTGGGAGAGATTCATTTTTTTCAGCTATAGATATATTTTAGATAACTACATATATTTTTGTAGAAAAAAGAATGGAAGCCATCATGCTGGCTCACAACTTAATTTCAGCTACTTAGGAGGCTCAGGGCTTAGGATCACAGGTCAAAGCCAACCAGGGCCCTACAGTGTGTGAGATCAAACTCTGTGAACATACAAGGACTGTAAGAGGAATCTCACTGCCTGGGAATGTAGCCTAATGGTAGAGTGCTCACGTAGAATGCATGAAGACCTAGGTTCTATTCACCGGTACCGCATACTCAGAAAAAAGCTTGAAGTGGCGCTGTGTCTCAAGAGGCAGAGCACACACCTTGGGCAAGCGAGTCCAATACAAATGTCTACGCCCTGAATCCAAGCCCTAGGACTGGCAAAAAGAAAAAAAAAGAGCAATCTTACTTAAGTAACAAGGAATGTACCCTATATTTATACAGACTGAAAAATTCATTAAGAAATTAGAAAATATGTATAAAGTGCATATTTTCTTTTGTGTGTTGGCACTGGGTCTTCAACTGAGTGCTTCAGCTCTATCCCTGACCTTTTCTGCTCAAGGCTAGCACTCTACCAATGCAGCCCCAAATCAAATATCTTCAATTGAGATATAAGCGATGAATATTTCAGGGTGCTTCATGAAAAACATTTTTATAAATTGAAACTTTCAACACAGTCTTATTTTAGTATGAATGTTGAAATGGGAAGAGACAGAAAAAGTGAAGTGTTTCCTGATCCCCATAGAGAAGAGACTCTGCAGAACCACTGTGGTCTGCAGGCTTCTTTGTGAGTTTTGTTTGCTTGTTTGATTTTTGTCAATTATGGGGCTTGAACTCTGGGCCTGGGCACTGTCCCTGAGCTCTTCAGCTCAAGGCTAGTGCTTTAATCTGTGAGCCACAGTGCCACTTCTGGTTTTTCTGGCAGTTAACTGGGTACTTTGGCTGGCTTTAAACTTTGATTCTCAGATCTTAGCCTCCTGAGTAGCTAAGATTATAGGTGTGAGGTACCATCACCAGGCTGCTGCTCTGTTACTATGCAGGTTCTGGATCAAGAACTTCAAGTTCTTACTTCAATTTTTTCTTCTCTTGCCTGATACTCTGCCATTTGAACGAAGCCCCAGTTCCTGGTCTTTGTTGGTTAATGGGAGATATTATGATTTTCTAATATTCAGAGCAATGATTATAAAACCCAGCATTTTACTTACTTGAATAAATTAAGAGACAGGACCTAGTGAGATGGAAAACAAAATTTTTTTTCAAGTTGCTATCTTGTTCTAATGCATAAATCTGGCAATTTTGCTTACACACAAATATGTATTTTACCAGTTTCTACTCTATTTTTGCTTAGCTTAAAACCACCACTGCCATTTCATAGATTTTGTTGTTGTTTGCGGTGCTTGAACTCTGTGCCTGGGCTGTTCCTCAGATCTTCAGTTCAATGCCAGTGCTCTACTACTTTTGATTTGGCCAGTCCTGGGCTTGAACTCAGGGACTGAGCACTGTCCTTATATTTTCTCAAGGCTAGGGCTCTACCATTCAGCCTCAGCACCACTTCCAGCATTTTTCTATGTATGTGGTATTGAGGAATTGAACCCAGGTCTTCGTGCATGCTAGGCAAGCACTCTACCACTAGGCCAAACTCCCAGCACAAAATTATTCATCATTACTTCCCGGGGCCTACCGGCAGCAAATTGGGGTTCCTGAAATAGGGGGCAGGGACTGGAAAAATTAGAAGAGAGACAAACACATCGGGTCCGGGAGGTCTGCAGCGCAGGCAAAAACTGCAGCGCCCGTTTATTCTCAACTCAATGTTTTTATCCCTCCTTGAGACCAGGGCACTGCCAGGTGTTACATCCAGATGGTTAATCAGGGAACTGTTGGGGTTACATTCATATGGTAAATCTCAGATCAATTGAACAGGAGAAGGCCAAAAATCAATAAGACAATCAAGCAATTATCTGATGCAAATCAAAGTACAGTTTGATTCCACTCTTGCTCCCGACATATCCCCCGTCTTTATTTTAAAAGAAACACAAGTGCAAATTCTATTCTTTCCACTATCTCTAATTATCTCTAATTATCCTGTCTCACTTTCCAAAAATGACTGGTCCCTTCATCTAAAGGGGATTGATGGGCGGAGATTCAGCTTCTGTGACTTCTTCAAGCTGACTCAAGGGCGTTTTCTCTGTGCTTGACCAGGGACCTTAAGAAGCCTAGCCTGTTTTATCACGGATTGCAAGGATTAGATATCAGGAATAATAATTTGCTCCAAACTGGAGATCATATTTAACATTTAACAACTGCACAAACCATCTTCGGCTACAATAGTGTAGTTTACATAGCACCCATTTGCAAAGGCCTTTTCTTGATTGTCTGGGGAACTAAATTTCTGCAACCTTAACAATGCTTCAGTTGTCAGATCTAAACAGATTAATAGAGACACAAGCCTCAGATCCACAAACTTTTCCTGAATTTGTGGCTGGTGTCAAAAATAAATAAATAAATAAATAAAAATTTCGCTCAATTAGAGCTTTAAACTACCCACTATCACAGAAGATTGACAAGTTCCTGCCCAGTTATGAAAGGCACGGGCATTAGTAAGGCATGCTTACAAACTATTCTATGACCTCCCGGCTGTGATTAATTCGATCGGCCAAGCACAAGTGACTAAGATCTGACACCATCTCTGCCATCCAAGCAGAGGCTTTCTGCATCGTGTCCCAGTAGTGTTTCTCTACACAGGGGTAAATGTCCCATTGGCATTTCACTTGCTTAGTTGCTGGACTTGAACTCAGGGCCTGGGCACTGTCCCTCAGCTCTCCAGCTCAAGGCTAGCACCCTGCCACTTTTGAGTCCCAAACTCAGGGCCTGAGTGCCGCACCTCATCTCTGCAGCTCAAGGCTTGCACTCTGCCACTGTGAGTCCTGCGCTTGGTGCATGAGTGCTGTCCCCCAGCTGTTCAGCTCAGAGCTAGCACTCTGCGGCTTCGAGCTCCAAAGCAACTCTGCCTTAATAGCATTCTGCTGCCAGATTAGACACCACAGTCTCACAGGGACTTTGCTTTGCCCGGGGCTGGCTCAAAACTGCAGTTTTCAGATCAGTGAGTCCTACAAAAGGCCACGTTTCTCCAATTAGAGCAACAAGGTGGTCGACACAGAAATAGTCTCTAAGCATGAGCTTACCTAGAACCTGGTAAAAGCCAAAGTTACATCTGAATAAGGATTGCTGTTCTTCTCCAATGGGCTAGCTGGAAGTTACAAGAGCAAGCTGAAATAGCAATTAAGCAATTACTTTGGTAGTCCTAAAATTCCTTTTTTCTCTTTCTTTAAACATTTAAGACAACTTCACTTTCAAATATTGTTTAGAAACCCATTTCCAATGTTCTTAATAACTTTTACTGATACTGGCTTAAACAATTAACACCTTAGCCTTTATTTGCAATTGAAAAACCTTTAAGGGCACAAAGAACTCCTTCTGCCCTCAGGCCCCCTAGGGCCCAAGGCACTCCTCTTGTCTTTTAGAAAAAAGGGGCTCTTTTGCAGTTTAGATTACTGTCTAAAACTCCAACAACAGTTTAAACTCAAATAACAGTTTTTCCCTAATGCAAGAACTATAGACCTCAGTGCACCAAAAGCCTAAGTCTGGACTTAGTTTCCTTCCCTTTTTTAAAATACACCATATTGCATGGAGATAAACCTTTAAACATTCCTTTAAAATACTAATCACATTATCCACATTTTACCATCAGATTTCTAGTGTCAGTTTGCAAGAAAAGACAGACAGGCAAAGTTTCTGACGTTAATGAACAATTTTACATTGAGATCTCTAATACATGTTTCCAAACTTTAACTTAAAGTAATAAATCCCAAATTCCCTAACACCTCTGTGCTAAACAGGATACAATGTTTACAATGTAAACAGCTGTATGCCTTGCAATAAAATGCAGAATTCAGGATCTAGAAAAATATTTACCAGCTTTTCTTTAAGACAATGCAATAAACCTTTGAGATATAGGAAACATTTAAACGTACTAATTTTTTTTGGAAGTTCAGACTTAGATTTACCCAATTTCCTTTGTGTTACACACCACAGCGGGGTCCTCCACCGTCGTCCCAGATTTTCAGGGTCCCTGTTCGGGCGCCAGATGCCGGGGCCTACCGGCAGCAAATTGGGGTTCCTGAAATAGGGGGCAGGGACTGGAAAAATTAGAAGAGAGACAAACACATCGGGTCCGGGCGGCTGCAGCCCAGGCAAAAACTGCAGCGCCCGTTTATTCTCAACTCAAAGTTCTTATCCCTCCTTGAGACCAGGGCACTGCCAGGTGTTACATCCAGATGGTTAATCAGGGAACTGTTGGGGGTTACATTCATATGGTAAATCTCAGATCAATTGAACAGGAGAAGGCCAAAAAACAATAAGACAATCAAGCAATTATCTGATGCAAATCAAAGTACAGTTTGATTCCACTCTTGCTCCCTGCAATAACTATTAGCTATCTTCTTTTTTTTTTATTATTGATTCGTCATGGTGCTTGGACTTTGGGCCTGGACACTGTCCCTGAGCTCTTCAGCTGAAGGCTAGCATCTTCCTATACAGCTCCATTTTTGGTTTCTGGTAGTTAATTGGTGATGTAAGTCTCACAAACTTATGTGTCCAGGCTGGCTTTCGGCTTTGAACCAAGATCCTCCTATCTCAGCCTCCACAGTAGCTAGAATTACACGCTTCAGCCAGCAGTGCCTGACTGTTTGATGTCTCTGTCTCTGTCTCTCTGTCTCTGTCTGTCTGCCTGTCTGTCTCTCTCTCTGTCTCTGTCTCTCTGTCTCTCTCTGTCTCTGTGTCTCTCTCTCTCTCTCTCTCTCTCTCTCTCTCTCTCTCTCTCTCTCTCTCTATCTATCTTTTGGTTGTAAGACTTTAATTGTGCACCTGGGCAGTGTCCCTGCGCTCTTCAGCTCAAGGCTACAACCTTAAACACCTTGAGCCACAGTTTCACTTCTGGTTTTCTGGTGCTTAAGTGGAAGTAACAGTTTCATGGACTTTAGTATCTGGCCTGGCTTTGAACTGTGATCCTCAGAACCCAACCTTCTGAGATCATTTCCAGATTTTTTTTTTGGTGTAAGTGGTACAGAGTAATTGAACACAGGGCTTTGTGCATACTAGGCAAGCAAACTACCACTAGTGTGCACTCCAGCCTTAGATAAGGGCTTTCTTTTTCTTTTTCTTTTTTTCACTCATGGGGCTTGAACTCTGGGCCTGGATGTTTACCTTAAGCTCTTCAGCTCAAGGCAAGAGCTCTACCACTTGAGGCACATTGTCATTTTGAATTTTCTGGATTATTTGGAAATAAGATTCTCACAGATTATTATGCCTGGGCCGTCTTTGAACCTCGATCCTCCAGGGTAGCTAGGATTACCAGGGTGAGCCACCAGTCACGGGCATTAAATTATTATTTTTTGCATGTCCTATGTCTTCAACTCATGGCCAGAGCACTATCCTAGGGCTTGCTCAAGGATAGCACTTTACTTCAGCCAGCCAACTCCCGGTCCAAATAGGCCACTCTTGAAGCTAGAATTACAGAGATCTGCCATAATACTGGCATGTCATTATCTAAGTATATAATTTTTCTTCTATTTTTGATGGCTTTTCCTTAGTGGACATATTTCCTACATATTTTATGGAAAACTTCCTTCCCACTGGGGCCATAAGTTAAGCCTAGTGGAAGAGTTCTTGCCGAGCATGAATGAAGACCCAAGTTCAATTCCTCAGCACAACATAGATAAAAAAGATAAAAGTGGTGCTGTAGCACATGTGATAGAACTTGCACCTTAAGAATAAACAAAAACAAAAACAAGGATCGTGGTCAGGTCCTGAGTCTAAGCCCAGTACTGGCAAAAAAAAAATTCTGCCCAAAGTAGACATTTAAACTTATTGTACTTTTCAAAAAATTTGTTGTCAAGGTGATATACAAAGAGATTGCTATTACATATGTAATGAGTACATTTCTTGTAAACACTGTTACCCCCTCCCCACTTTTCTCTTTCCCTTCCCCCCAAGTCATAAATTTCATTTACAACAAATATATATGTATTTTCATTCCTGAAAAAAATAGTTTAAAATGTGTTCAAATAAATGATGTAGGTTGATATATTTATCAAAATGGATTACTTGAACTCTAAAATAAACATTCTAGGTAATTTTTCTCATAAAATTGTAGTAATGCTATAAAACTAATAAAAAAAGAATTTTAGTTAATAATTTCTTATGTTTTACCTTTAACATTATTACACTAAGCATACTGTTTATGGTATTAATACAGACAGCATGAAATATGATTATGTAAAAAAATTAAATGATTCAAAATAGTAAGGTTGGGGGCCAGTAGTTTGGCTTGGTGGCACACACCCTGGACTGGCAAAAAAGAAGTAGGGTTAGATAAAACAGATTTATTTCCAAATGTGTGGGAAATGGTATGATTTCTTGTTTGGCTAGTACTGGGGCTTGAACTGAGGGACCAGGAACTGTCCTTGGCCACATTTGTTCAAGGGTGGCACTCTGACACCTGAGCCACAGTTCCCCATCTGCTTTTTCTGTGTATACAGTGCCGAGGAATTGAATCAAGGTCTTCTTGTATACTAGGCGAGCACTCTACAACTAGGCCACATTCAAAGCCAAAGTAGATTTTTGATGCTATTGTGGAGTTTTAATTTTCTTAAATATTTGTACAAAGCACAATGTATATATAAAGAGACTTGAACTCACAGAACAGAGTTCCACATAATATTACAGTTACTGTGGCACTTCTCCCGATTGACAAAACACATTTCCAGGCATCTGCTCTGTCCTTAAGCTTTGGTAGCTGACTTGTCTTTCCATGGAGGCCTGGCCTGGATTCCTGGTGATTCCATGCATTTCATAGTTCCCTGTATATCCAGTAAGGTTGTCTTCTATGGGACCAGACCTGTCTGGTTTTTGGCCCACCCAGGATCTATGTGTCTGAGGTCTCACATTCTAAGTGGAAAATAAAACACAGTATAATAAGGACTGAAGAACTGCACACCATAATATTAACAATGAGAGTTTAATAGTTAGCAAAGTAAATACAATGAATACTTGACAAGAATCATGAGAGCAAGATAAAGAGATGTCTTTTTAGGAAGGGGACAGGGAAGCTCTAAATCCAGACTGGCCTCCAAGTTGCCTTCAGACAGTAATTCGACTTCAGAGTCCTCAGAAGGGTCTCCTTCCTCATGAGAAACAGAATGTCCTTCCTAAGTTAAGAGGGGGATGGATTCTGGTTTGTCGAATGGAGATTGAGTCTCTTTTAGTGAGATGGATGGGTCTGGATATTCTGTGAGGATGGATTCATTTTCCTCCAATGAATCCAGTATTGAGAGTACACTTGCTGCTTCCCATGGGGACATTTTCCATGAGCCCAGCGTGTGCCCCTTCAGCTTGCACAATAAGTGGAGTGTTACTCTGACTCAGATGGACTGACTCTGGGTGGAGTGTGAAAGGAAACGGAAGGAAATCTGGCTGCTCTTTTTCTTCCTCCATAGTATCTGCAAGTTCAACTGTGTCACACATGGGGTTCAGAGCAAAAGGTATATCCACAGGACTCTAAACCTGTTTGGTAATTTCTACAGAAGGCCCATGCTTTCTGGAGTGCAGTGATGATTCTCTGTCTCCATCAGTCACCAGCTCCATTGGTGGGTTTTTCATCCGGAGTTCAGGATAAGCTCTTCCACGATGACCCAAACCTAAGAATGGAAATAGGTACAGAGTGGACAGAGTGGACCCTGCAAGTTGAAGTGTCACTCAACTTCCATGAGGATCTAATGGAGGAACCTGTAGAACTGGAGTTTGGACTGAACTCTGAGGAGGTGTAGGGTCTTTCTAATGAGTGCTTATTCCCGAGTCCTTTCAGAGGACAGACATTACCTGGCTGACACCACCCATAAAGGGCATTTTGCCAAGCTCTGTAGAAGTAAGGGCCAACCAATATCTAGACCACATGGGCTTCCTACTCACAGGATCTGAGGCACCCACACCAGGACTTCTACTTTTTCTTGGTCTTACTGGTCACACATTCCTCCAGCTGGTCAAAAAGTATGTGTTTAGAAGAGCAGGTCCAAAGCCGGCATGTGGAGCCTCATATAGAGCTTGAGTTGTGTCAGGGTGTGGCAGTTCTTGAACTCGTAGAAATCACTGGGGTAGAAGTCCATTCACATCGTATAGATGGAACACATGATGCTGTGGGCACATTCCGTACAAGGAAAGTGAGAGCCTTCTCTCTCCATCCTGAGCCTTCTACCAAAGCCCCTTTCTTGCAGAGACACTCGAGAACAGGATGACTTTTACACCACACTTCCAGAAGCTTCTGAGAGAGGCCTCTATGCATCTGTCCAAAGTAAACGCACCTTAAATTAACGAAGTAAATGCTCTAAATAAATCAATAAGTGAATGCTCTAAATAAAGAACTAAATGCTCATTCCTCTAATCTTAGCCACCCAGCAGGCTGAGCTCTGAAGATCACAGTGGAAAGCCAGTCTAGTCAGTAAAAGTCTAAAGGCACTTGTCTTCAATTAGGCAGCAAAAGCCAGAACTTGACCTATGACTCAAATGGTACAGTGCTAATTTTTGAACACCAAAGGGATGGCATTTAGACCTGGGTTCAGGTTCAAGTGGCAGCACTGGACCACACACCAAGATGTAAATGCCTTCAGGTTCTAACAGGCAAAGCTATCACAATCCCTCCCTAATGGCTCAAAAGTGCTTCAGCCCCCAGCTTTTCCTCTGACTCCTGTATTTCACAGGCCTCCGTCATTAGTACTGACATCTCATTTCTTACTGGGAAATGGGATTTCCTAGGATGTCACCTAGGTGAGGGCTGCAGTTGGGAGCCACTTACTCATGCCTGAAATCCAACTTCTCAGTAAGCACACTGTTGAGACTCCAGTAGCTTGTGAGGGAAATGAAAGGGCATGGTGTCCCAGTCATAATAAAGTAGTTTGTGCACTTGTATCATGCTTAGCTCCCCTGTGAACACCGCAGTGAACGAAACAGGCTCAGAGAGGAGCCAAATATTCCAAGACTTGGCCAGGAGGGGTGAGCAAACCTGGGTTTGGAGGGGGAACACTCACTTTTTCAAGAGAATTTCCAGCAACTACTACATTGTCCTCCACTATTTGAAATTGTGCTGGAAGTTTCCCACATAAAAGAGATCACCTTTCTGGTAGGCAGGGATCAGCTTTGTCAGCAGCATCTCCAACAGGCCTTCCTCTAGGATCCATAGGTTACAAGGCTCATTCAGAGTCTGAGCTGACTTACCATCACACTATGTTGGCAAAACAGTGGATATTTCAAACGTAGGAATGGGACCACACTTCACACTGAGGAATTGGAATAGAGTAGATTGGAAATGACACACTCTAATCTCAGTATAGTCACTTGAAAGCACACAAGAAGGTTGTAGTGTGTGGGCAGGATGATGGGTTCAAATAGGTTTCCTCTCAATATACCTCATTGTTGGGGCCTAGCCTCCATCTCTGAGGCCTGATTCTGGCTCAGCTGCAATTAATGGGCTTTGACCAGGCATTTGGTCTTTTGCATACCTCTCCTATGGCATCTCTGTGTACGTGACTCGATTGAACCCCCTGCAGTTTCGCGGGTCTCGCAGCAGCTCAAGTCTCGCGCGCTTTCCTGCACCTGTCCTGCCCACTACCTGAAAGCCCCACCCAGACCCTTAGTGGTAGCACAGAGGCCCTCTTCCTATTGGCTAGCTTCCCGGTGCCCACCTTCTCCTACCCTAACAGTATGTAACAAATTGTCTGACGCAATAAAGGGGGAGAGCATCGAAGAGCATCAGAGAGAACGAGAGATCAGCAGAGATGAGCAGAGAGATCTGATGCGCTTCCATGGTTAACACTGCTTCTGACTCAGCGTGGTTTTTTCTTCCCCGGTGATTGGGGGAGGGCTGGGTCTTCGACACTTACCATCTCGCTCGGCTCCCGGGGGACTACAGGCTGGCCCTCTGTGTCCCTCCCCGTTCCCATGTTGCTGCCCCGGAGAGGAGAGGAGCAACACCTCATCTAAGTTGCCCTGGAGTTTCCTGGCTTTCTTCCTAGAGAAATGCCTGATATACTGGAATTTTGGCTTGGCACTGATGCAGCATCTACTTCTTCAAGTGAGACATCCATATCTCTCATGCCTGAGATGCGAGCCTCCTGACCTTTGGCAACAGCACAGCAACATCTTTCTGGTTCCTGAGCCACAGGCCAAGGGAGCTGGCTTGAGCTGGTTGTCACATACAGTGGCTTGGTTACCAGGGTTCCATATTCTGTTCCATTGTGAGGGAGGTAGGGTCAGCTTTTAAGGCCCAATGACCAAAGCTCCTTGCTCACAGAAGACCTCCCCAAAGACATACTGGAGGCTGAATCTCCCTTCCCACCTCACATATGGATGTAGTAAACAGCACACCTTTTTGTTCAAATCCCAAGTCACTAACTAGGCGTAAGTGCTAGCCTGGTCTCAGGCTCAAGGAGCCTTTCTTAGGTAAGATCCAAGCTTAACTGTTACTATTCCCCTTACCCTTCACAAGACATTTTGCTTCACAGTGCCTTCTCAGCTTGCATTTTGCCTCTTGCACATTTTATTTTGCTAGTCCTGGGACTTGACCTCAGAGCCTGACCATTGTTCTTAGGGTTTCTTTAGGCTATAGCTGTCCCACCAAGCCACAGCACCACTTCCAGCGTTTTCTATGTATATGGTACTGCAGAATCAAACCGGAGTCTTTTTGTGTGGTAGCCAAGCACTCTACAAATAGATGAAACACCCAGGCCATCTTGCACATATTTTTCACTTCAATCTACTAGGACGTTGTTAGGTTTCTGTATCCTAATCTATTTTTCTTCCTGATGAATATCTGTGCTGTCATGTGTAAAAATGCAAGTGGGAAAATCACAGAAGCATTGGTGACATAAAAAAAGTCTTACAGACATAGATAAGTGTTCATTCTTTGTAGGAAAAAGGATATTTTGATATGATGATGACTATTTATAAATACTTTATCAGGGTTTATAGTTTGGCCCAGTGGTAAAGTGCTTGCCTAGCATCCATGAAGATCTAGGTTTGAGTCCTTAATATCACACAGATATAAAAATCCATATGGCAATGTGGCTCAAGTGGCAGAGGTCTAGACTTGGGAAAAGCCAAGAGCAGTGCTCAGGCCCTGATTTCAAGCCCCAGGAATGGCAGAAAAAACAAAAGAAAAGAAAAGAAAAGAAATGTGCTTTTTACAAGTTATTCACTCACAGAATTTGCCTCTGAGTTCTTCGCTTCTGCATCTTGTGATTTATCCCTTTCCCTCAATGTAGACCAGAAAAACAGATTTTATTACTTGCTATCCTGTTGTCCAATCTTTGGATATTAATTCAAAATACAATATTGCCTGAGATATTGTGTGTGTGCATTTGTGTGTGTGTATCTGCCAATGTGTGCATGCACACATGTGTACAGGGTTTAGGGCTTACTCATAGGGCCTGTGTGATAACCCTCAGCATCTTTTCCTCAAAGGTATTGGTCTTTCACTTCTAGCTTATTATAGCTAATTGGAGTTGAGAGATTCACTCAATTTCTTGCCCTGTGCATTGGAACCCAGTGCTGGGTTCTCATATTGTTAATTGTAGCTATAGAGAAGGCTGAGGTCTGGGGATCCTCGTTAGAATCCAGCCCCTGAAAGAAAGTCACTGATAGAAATCTTTTATCTTCAGTTAAGCACGAATAAATAAGGCAAAAGTGGAACTGTGGCTCAGTTCCTCTTGTATCAGCCATGAGAAAATTAGTAATTGGCAGCACCTGGTCCCTGAGAGAAATCCTTAGCACTGGTTCAAAAAAAGAAAGAAAATAATGAAAAAAATTATAACTTGCTGAGGAATCCATAAGGATAAACGTGCCTTTGAATAATCTTGTCATTTCAGATTCCCTCAAGAGCTTATGTCTCTCTATATTTTATCAAGTTTTTTTAAAGATATTTACATATTTTCTATCTTTCTTAAACAGAGATAGCCATCCAAAAACACAAACACAAAGTCTCACACACTATACCACCCACCCATAAGTGTCTGGCTATGTATATATGTATAGTCATATGTATTGATCTGTCTCTCTATCCTAATATATAAATGCATAAACATATGTATTTAGACAAACAGGAAACATACATAGATAGGTCTCAGGCATTTCCAGATTTTTGTGCAAGTCTTCTGAGTGCAACTTACCATTGTATTGTTTGTCAAGATAGAGTAACTCTAACTTTTGGCCAGCTTCTTGTCCTTTGATACTTTTTTCTGCCGGTCCTGGGTTTTGAACGCTAGGCCTGGATGCTGTCACTGAGCTTGAGCTTCTTGCATTCAGTAGTTTATTGCAGATAAGAATCTCATGGAGTTTCTGTCCTGGGCTGGCTTTGAATTGTGATCCTCAGATCTCCAACTCCTGAGTAGCTAGGATGACAGTCTTGAGCTACCAGTACCTGGTTCCTTTGCCTCTTTTACCCTTTTTTTTGGCCCCACCACAGCCATGGTATCTACCTTCCTATGTTCTCTCCACCTGCCCCCAGACAGGGGTCTGACAGATGCTTTCCACCCACTTATTCATGTCCTCCTCTGTATTGGCTGACAGCTAAAACATGCACTCACTTGTCTGAATGCCAAACACAAAGCCATGTGATTGTTTCTCAGTCTGGAACATCCTATCAGATTTATATCACCACAGAGGGTCAGGTTGATGCTCCTCCAGGGCTTCTTAAATTGTTCTCATATTAATCCACAACACGTTTGTCATCACTTGTCCAGCTAATTCATGGACTAAACCAGCATTCCCTACAAACTTAGATCCCAATACCATGAGGACACTCAAGGGTGCATTAGGAGTGTGACCTGCAGGTGGATGTGAGCCTGTCTAACTTGGAGGGGATTTCTCCACCACAGGAAATGGAATACAAATTTAGAATCTGCTTTCATGAGGTGACAATCTCTGGCAGATGTTCTTATCAAATGTGGCACTGCCTACTTCCAGCTTAAAACATGGGTTGATGACCCAGCATAACAGAGAATGTATTCACCCAGGCCCAACACATAGGCTGGGACCCTGAACTTTCAGGTAGCATTTGGCTTTGAAGGTCATGAGATCTTAGTCTAGAAATGATGAGCCCCCTCCCGTGAGGCATAGCAAATGGAGCCAAAGTGCAACCCAGTTAAGCACCAGATCAAGCTTCCCTTCTTCAGTAGGGTATGGTTTGAAAACTGTGCATAGCTTCTGTTTGAAGCCAGTCCAGAAAGGAAAGTCCATGAAACTCTCATTTCCAGTTAACTGCCAAGAAAAAGCCAAAGATAGAGATGAAGCTCAAGAGAGGTAGAGAGCCATCTGAAAAGAATGGTTACACCCTGCAACATCCTCATTATCTGATCTTGAAAACATTTCTGCGTGCATCCCAGCATGCAGCCAGCATCTGGGGGTGACAGTGACCCCTGCGCCCATTGGCAATCTGCACTGTCTCTGACATCTGTAATGGGAACTTCATTCTGTTGGGTTTGTGAAGCGGTGTCAACCCTGCAGAAGGAACCAACTGTGCCCTAACTCCCACTGTCCCCTGGGGCCCCTAGCATTCCCCCATCTGCACCCCTCCTGTGGCTTCTGATCCTAGGGAACCCTCCTGCCCTGTCCAACACTCACATGAAGTGCATATTTCTTCTCCTGGGGCAACTTCTCCACAGAGAGTACATGACATGCCCACTCTCCAGGCACGGGGAGATCCTGCCAAAGTAGGAAATCAGTGATAAGGACATAAAGTGATGAATAGAATTTTAGATCCTGATGGTAGACAGTCTGCAAAATCCAAGGGAGAATGGAATTGGAGGGGACCAGGGATCAGGATGTGGGCATGGAGCTTCCCTGCCAATGGGGTGGGGGAAGTGACAGGCTGGGGGATGCACAGGATGATCCATGGGCCCTGTGCAGCTACTGGGTCACCCCCTTCTGCATCTCAGCCTTTGGCTTTGAGCTCTGTGATCGTCAAGATGTGCACAGTCTGTACTCTGGATGGCAGAAGAAAGGACCCTGGGAAGACAATTGTAGACCCTTTGTGAGTGTAGGAAAGGGTAGGCTGGACACCCAGTCCAAGAGGAGCTGAAACTGGAGTCGAGGGGTGTGCAAGGAGTGGGTGTGAGGGTTGTGGGCAGTCACAGTCACGGCAGAGGTGGCTGTGTCTGTGGGGTGAGTGCCTCCCTGCAGGCACATCACTGGAGATATCAGAGATCCACATGAAAAGGAAAAGCTGGAAATGGCACTATGGTTCAAATGGTAGAGCATCAACCTTGAGCAAAAGAGCTCAGGGACAGTACCCAGGACCTGAGTTCAAGCCTCATGACTGTAAAAGAAAAAGAACCAGGACTATGAGAGGGAAACTGGTACTCTCTGGGTCTAATCAGACACAAGAAGAGGCCGGGATAGGCTGTGGAAAAACACAGAGAACATCTTCCCCCAGCTCATCCTGTCCTGCATGCAGGGACAGCCATGTAACTAGGGCTACAGTGAGATCATCTTCACCCCTGTGCTGCCATCTGAATTGTAGGCCTCTTTCCTGGCATGGGGTGTCCTGATGGCTGAGCAGGTGCCCTAACCCTAGATGGAGAGCAGCGACTGACTGTGGTAGCTAAGGAGAGATCTGTTCCATAGCTATCAGGCCACCCAGCATGGGAGCCATAACCACCCCTCACCCAGGTAGAGGCCAATGGTTCTCCAGGTGCTACTAACATTGCCCCACCTCTAGCTCTGGGTACATGTGCCATTCCCACCAAAAGGAGCAGGACAAAGTGAGGGATCAGGAAGCTGCCTATGGGCTTCAGATGATGGCCAGGCTGGCACTACAGATGGCCTCACTCTGTCACCATCTTTCCTCCATCATGCCTCTCTACCTCCCACCCATTAACCTTGGAAACCAATGAACTGGGCTCTCATCATTCCTCTCATCTCTTCACCCACCTTGCCATGCGTCCATCCCTCTGTCACTTCCACCCCACACACATCCCACCACCAGCCACCCTGTAGCTTATGAGGATCCCAGAGGAAGCTCTTGGTGATGGGCTTGTGAGCACAAAACAGTTACTATCACCCGCTCCGGCCTGATCCACCACAGAATAAGAACAGCCATGCAGGCACACACTGCAGCAGAGTTGCTCTGCTGCCACCCTGATTTCTTCATGGCCAGGACTTGGCTCTCCTCAGCCTCTCAGCTCAGTAACCAGAACATTGTGCTTTCACAGAGCCATGGCTTCCAGTCTCCATGGACACAATGACATCAAGGTGATGCCAACTTCCCCATCTCTATATACTTCTAACTATGGGATGGGAGCTGAGGTTCTCTTCGGTGACTCCATCCGCTAAGAGGCTCATGCAGATTTCTATCCTTTGCTCATCATGGTGACTCTTTGGTTAACAAGTCACTGCTGGGCTTCCAGTTCACCACATATAGAACCCATACTCCAACACTTTTCTTAGAAGGACTGATGGCTTTTAAATATTCTCTAGTTTTAAATATCTAGTTCCTTCTCTCTTTCATTTATATATTTCCCTTCCTCACATACTTCCCTTTTTTTACCTTCCTTCTTTCATTCCTGGCCTTGAACTCAAGACCTGGACCTTCTTCCTAGCTTTTCTTTGCTCAAGGTAGCACTCTAGCTCTTGAGCCACAGCTCTACTTCAATCTTTGTTCTTGCTCTAAACTGGGAGTAAGAGTCTCATGCAATTTTCCCTTTGCTTTGTTGGTTTTAAACAACAATACTAAGATCAGGATCCTGAATATGCCTCGGATTACAGGTATTATCTAATCAAAACAAATTCCTGATTTCTTTTTTAGACATAATTAGTTCTTTCAGGTGAGCCACCAGCCACCCATGCAAGAGCATTGCAGGATCCCAACATTCGTCTTGTCTCCAGTCTTATTCCATCCATTCCACAATGGCCATCTAAAACACCCTGCTGCATGCCTGAAGTCGCAAGGAACGTTCTCAACGCCATGAGAAGCCCCCTTAAGCTCTGTCTCAGATATGCCCAGCCCCCATCCCACTTCCACATGAGCATTTGTTTAGGAGAAATTTCCTGAGTACATCATCATCTTTTCCTCACCATTCAAATTTCATCTTTGGAGTCATTTCCTCCAGACAAAGAGGAACATGATCCATGGTTTGATAGCAGCTCCAGCTTCATAGTCCCAGCCACCAACACCCCCCATTACCCTGCCAGACACCTGAATTCAAGAACAATGTTTTCACTACCCCTGACTCTTATTAAATGTTTTAACTTATACAGTGCATTAAAATAATTTTATTAAATGGAATAAACATATGGCATCAAGCTTCAGAATCTTTGCACCTGAACTTTTAGTGAATAACAGACACACCAGCATTTCTGTAGCCAACAGAAATCTTAGCTTTGAGATTTCAGCATTCCTGGTATCCAAGTTTGGATGTGCTAACACTGCCCTTAATGGGGCACTTCAATCTCACAATCCCACAACAATCAATGTCATTTGACATTCACTGGTAGGTGGTGCTAGGAGAAAGACTGATGTGCCAACTCCATGCTGGCTTGACCTATGCCATCTTCAAACCTGGAGCAAGTGGGGCTCCTCTCTCCATGACACCTTTTGTGTACTACGCCAGGAGGACCCTTACCTTGAGACAAAATTATGAAGACTATCTCTACCAGCAAAGATTCCAGTGAGATGTGCCTACATGGATAAAGCTATAATCTCACTACAGTGAGGTTGTTGGCAGTGCTGGAGCATGAATTCAGGGCCTGGGCACTAAGCATTTGTACTCAAGACTAGCCCTTTACCACTTGAGCCCAAACTCCATTCCCAGCTGTTTTTATTTTTGGTAGTAAGAATCTATCAGACTTTCCTGTTCTAGGTGACTTGGAACTTCCATACTCAGATCTCAGCATCCGGACCAGCCTGGATTAAAAGTGTGGATCAGCCATGCCCCACACCTGAGGACTTCTGCCAGCACATTTTTTTCCCAAAAACTGGAAGAGGAAGATGAGGGAGGGTTGGGCTCATCCTGCCCTGCATATGAAGGAGAGCATCAGCGCCTGAATTTCATTCCCTGTTGTAGGCTGCTGGAGGAAAAGGAAGCAAATAGGCACAGGCTGGCAGCAGATGCCATACAACAACTCGTGACCAAGACTCCCAGAGCAGACCTCAGAATCGATGACAGAGTTGGATCTACCCAGTAACAGAGGCAGTGGTGACACCTCAAATTGCGCGTTTGAGCCTTTGCTGCTAGTAAACAGGGCCACCTATGTCTCAATGAGAAAGGTGAGATTTTGGTGGAGAAGGTGAGATTAAACATTATGTATCATGCAAGAAATCAGACTATAAGGGGTCTTTTATTATTCCAAGTGAAATTATAGATTTCCTCTTCTGTTTCTTTAAAGAATGACATTGGGATATCGATGAATAATTGCACTGAATTTGTAGATAGTCCTTATCAAGATTGCCATTTTTACAATATTACTTCTTCCAAAGCAGGAGCATAGTTTTTTGCATTTCCTCAGTTCTGCGTTAATTTCCTTCTCCAGGGTTTATAGTTCCATCAAAAAGGTGCTTTACATTCTAAGTTAATTAATAGGTATTTTATTTTCTTTGATAGCAAAGTGAGTTGCTATCCTGATTCTTGCCTCATTCCTCTCATTTGTTGGCATATAGGAAGGCAGTTGACATTGAGGGTTAATTTTATACCCTGCTACCTTACCAAAGTTTTATATCAGCTCAAGCAGCTTCGGGATAGAGTCTCTAGGGTTCTTTAAATACAGAATCATGTCATCTGTAAGGAGAGAAAGTTTCAGTTCCTCTTTCCCTTTTCCTCCTCACTCCAGTTAGAATGGCGAAGATCCAGAAATCTAATAACGTATGCTGGAGGGGATGTGGCCAGGAGGGATCACTACTACACTGCTGGTGGGACTGCAAACTCGTTCAACCACTATGGAAAGCACTATGGCAGTATCCCAAAAAGACTAAACATAGAGCTCCCCTGTGATCCAGCAATTTCACTACTTGCCAATAGTCCAGATAGGACATACTAAATTCACTAGAACAATAACATTTATCACAGCACTATTTACTATAGCAAAGGTATGGAACCAACCCAGATGCCCGTCAGTTGATGAGTAGATCAAATATGGTATTTTACACAATGGAATTCTGTGCTTCTGTCAGAAAGAATGACATAGACGAATTTGTAAGGAAATAGAAAGACTGTAAAGTTTAGAAATTAGTTTCTGTCTCCTTCTCTCTCTCCTTCTATATCTCTGTAAAATTTAGAAGTTCCTGTTTCTCTCTCTCTTTTCTCTCTTTCTCTCTCTCTTTCTCTCTCTCTCTCTCTCTCTCTCTCTCTCTCTCTCTCTCTCTCTCTCTCTCTCTCTCTCTCTCTCCAATCCTTAGGCTTGAACTCAGGGCCTGAGCTACTTTTGCTCAAGGTTAGCACTCTACCTTTTGAACCACAGTGCTGCTTCTGGCTTGCTCTTTTCACGTAGTATTGAGGAATCTAACCCAGGCCTTCATCCTTGATAGGTTAGCACTCTACCACTAAGCCACACAGGCAGCATTTAGAGGTTTCTGTAAAGGTTTTCCTACATGCTATTATTTCTTCTGTGGGTGCTCTTAATGCTTGCTGAAGGTTGACTTTGTTTAGAAGACTTACCCTAATGCTCCCATATACAGAGATTCTATATATAGCTAAATGTTTTTCATTACTCAGAATTTCTCTATTGTGTATGTTCTGAAATGTACTGAAGACTGACTTCTGATTAAAAGTCATTGCACATTTGTTCTATTCATTAGTTTTCTTTTCTTCTATGGGAATCAGGTTTGTGATGAACACAGAAGTATGCCTTCCAGGTCAAACACTTTCCACATTTGTAATATTCATAAGGTTTTTCCTCTCCTATGTGCATTTTATACTTAGTCATGCGTTCATGATGGATTTTTTCATATTCTTATATTCATAAGATTTTTATCCTGTGTCTATGTGGTATCATGCAAACTCAACTATGAGTTCTTCAAAAAAATGTCCCTTTCATTTTATTCATAGGATTCTATCCTGTGGGTGTTTAGTGATAAATCTTGACTTGAGCCTTCTGGGCAAAAGACTGAACATTTGCTGCATTCATTAAGGGTTTTATCTTGTGTCGGTTCTGTGACACAAGCTGAGTTTTCTTCCACAGACTAAAAAGTCTTTCCTATTTATTACATTGCTAAGGCTTCTCATATGTGTGAACTCTCTTACGCTTCCTGAAGGGTGAATACTGCACGAAAGACTTTCAACTTTGGTTATATTCCTAAGGTTTCTAATATGTGTGAATTCTGTTATGCCTCCTGTAATGTGACTTACATCTGAAGGTCTTACCACATTTGAGGCACTCGTACAGTTTCTCTCCTGTGGGTGTTCTCTGATGCAATTTGAGGGAAGACTTCCATTTGAAAGACATTCCACATCGGTTACATTCATAAGGTTTTTCTCCTGTTTGAATTGTCTTATGCATGTTGAGGTTTGGCTTCTGTGTGGAGGACTTTCCACATATGTTACACTCCTAAGGTGTTTCTCCTGAGTATATTCTCTGATGAACATGGAGTTTTACCTTCCATTTGAAAGACTTTCCGCATTCACTACATGCATAAGTTTTCTCTCCTGTGTGTGTTCTATTATGCCCATCAAGATATGACTTCCACTTGAAGGTCTTTCCACATTTGTTGCACACATAAGGTTTCTCTCCTGTGTGTGTTCTTTGATGCAATTTGAGGGAAGATTTCTGTCTGAAAAACTTTACACATTGGTTACATTCATAAGGTTTCACTCCTGTGTGTATTCTCTGATGAACACGAAGTTTTCCCTTCCCTTGGAAAGACTTTCCACATTCATTACAGTCATAAGATTTCTCTCCTGTGTGTGTTATTTGATGAACTCGAAGGTGTATCTTCTGGGTGAAAGACTTTTCACATTTGTTACATTCATAAGGTTTCTCTTCTGTGTGTCTTCTCTGGTGCAAAATTAGTTATGATTTCAGTCTAAAAGTCTTCCCACATTTATCCCATTCATAAGATTTCTCTTCTGTGTGATATCTCTGATGTGTGCTGAGAGCTGAATTCTGGGCAGAAATTTTATTACGTTCCTCATATTCATAAGGTTTTTCTTCTCTTGGAGATAGAGGTTGGAGCGTCAGGTCTGACTTCTCAGAAATTAATTTTCACACTTGATGTACGCATAACATATCTCAGGATATTTGCTCTGAGGTATTGTAAGGCGTATTTCATTACTGAAAGATTTCTCACATTCACTACATGTATGAGGAGTCTCTCCTGTGTACATTTTCGGATGTGTAGTGATGGTCGGTGTTAAGTACAATATTTTTCATCACACAGTACATTTAGCAGTTTTCCTCCCTCCCTGAAGAATTTCTTGGGCAGGGAGAACAGAATTATGATACTGCAGATCTTTTTGACTGTCACAATCATGAATAAAATGCTCTGAATATCCGATGGATTTTTTAAGAACAGGAGTCATACGAGATCTATATGCAGCATGCATCTCATCAGGCTTAGGAGACAGAAGCATGTTCTGACACTTAATGAACTCCTCAGTCCTCACCCCTAAGTTGTTACCGTTATTACTAATCAGCTCTGGATTATGTGTAGAGCTCAAATTTAAAGTTGTTGCTAATCTCACGTTTTCCTCCACTTCGATACTACTTGCAACTGCTACTTCACAAGGACATTCATGTGGACTTTCCTGGCAGGTCTTGAACATATTTTCCATTACCTGGACATCTAAAATGAGTCATAGAAAAAAAGACACAAACATACATGAGATACAAATATTCCTTCCTGTAAAGGTAATGACTTTACTTTCCCATCCTAAGTGTTAGATATTTTAAAATATAAAAGTGGAAATTGATTTGTGAGAAATATATGCTTTTCTCCCTAACATATTAAGAAAACGATATTTTACAATGACCAATAATGTTTTTCTGTGTTTTAGTTCTCTTTTTATATCACAGGAAATATTTATTGAAATTACCCAACTATGTATTGCTACAGTTTTAAGCTGAGTACTACCTATAGTATACCTGCAGCTGTTTTTTTTCAAATACTGTTTTGTTTATACATTGAGGAATAGCTGCCTTTCTTTTATTTTTGAGAAATAATCTAAATATTGTGCTGTTTTGCATCTTTTTAAAACTTTCTTTTCTTTTCTTTTTTTTTGTAGTTCATAGGCCTCGGCCCTGTCCCTGAACATTCAGCAGACGACTATAACCTCTATCCTTGAGCTACAGCCCCACTTTCTATTTTCTAGAGTTAACTACAGATAAGAGTCTCAGGTCCTGAGTAGCAGATAGGATTACCTTACCCAGTTTCAATGCTGTTTGCTTATTAACCATTAAGTGAGGAACACAAATTTTTCTAGATTCAGCGGCCACAAGTTTGTTTTTTTGTCTGTTTGCCTTTGATCCAAGCAAGAACGATTCTTGAGAGTAAGGACTTACACCTATATCTCTTCAGGTACAACTTCTCACTAAAGTCTCAATTTAGGTATTTGTGGGAATTTTGAAATTTGTTTCTTTCCATTTGAAGTCTTATAAAATTCCTTTTCTAACACTCCTGTCCCTCAGAACCATGGAAGACAAGAAAATGTCCAGCTCATTGTATAGTTAATTTTCTTATGTTGATTAAAACTTTGTTGGTTTTTTTCCTTCCATTCCTGCTTTTGAACTTAGGACCTAACCACTGTCCTTGGGTTTTCTCAAGACTAGAGCCCTACCAATGAAGTCATTACTTCTGGCTTTTTCTATGTATGTGGTAATAAGGAATCAAACCTGTGTCTTTGTGCATGCTAGGCAAGCACTCTACCACTAGGCTCAATTTCTGGTGGAAAGGTCTGGTTCTGAATACCAGTCTCCTCCTACCAGTAAAAAGATATTATCCTCATCAGAGAATAATGCTCTGACTTATTCCTTGTTTACTCAATCATTTATAGTCTTAGTTTTAAAGAAATGAAATATCTTTCTTTCTTTCTTTCTTTCTTTCTTTCTTTCTTTCTTTCTTTCTTTCTTTTTTCTTTCTTTCTTCCTTTCCTTCCTTCCCTCTTTCTTCCCTCTTTCTTCTTTCTTTCTGTGGCATATCATGGTAGAGCAATTGTGGTATATACAAAAATAAGTCGGGGGAGTAGATTTAGGTTATAAATGGAATTATTCCATTGAAAAGGAACTACATTATATGATGACATATGCTGGTACTGTGAGATTATTGCAAAAATCTTAGGGTATCAAGTAATAATACTGTGAAGTACACCCAGAATGTTAATGTTCTATGTCTGGCATAATAATCACTTGGGGAAGAAACTTTTTTTTCTTTTTTTTTGGCTGGGGGATTTGTAAGGCTTGAACTCTGGGCCTGGGCACTGTTCCTGAGCTCTTCAACTCAAGGCTATCACCCTACCTATGAAGCCACAGTGCCATTTCCCATATTCTAGTGGTTAACTGTAGATGAGAGTCTCATAGACTTTCTAATGCCCAGGCTGGCTTTGAACCAAATCTTTAGATATCAGCCTGATATCTGAGTAGCTAGGATTACAGGTAGAAGTCACGGCACCTGGCAAGAAATTTATTTCTTGCTGTTTTATACTACAAATTTACTGTATGTTTTACTTTTTCAAAAAGACTGAGGATGACATTTGTTCTGTATATAAAGGGAAGAGGGGTAGGGAGCTGTGAGCAGAAGAACTGAGGGGCAATACTCAGGGTAGGACAATAGCCTTAAACTAAAGAGCTCATGGCCCAAGGTCCAAGCCCCATGACTTTCCCCACTACCCCACAAAAAAAGGGAAAAAAATTGGAGATTGGAGAGGATTTTCTAAAAAGAAGATATAGAAATAATAGTTCAAAATGTAGAAAGAAGTTCAATATTAACAGTCATGAGAAAAATTAAAATTACAATGAAATCATTACTTTAAATATGTTAATATAAGTATAGTTTTAAACAAAACGATCCACATAAAGACACACAAACACACACACACACACGCATACAAAAAACAACTTTCAAAGTCTAACTATTACTGGGAAGGTAGTGAGAAGAAGTAGAACTTTGGAATAGTACTGCAAGGAATATAAAACAATCAAAAATTGCGTGGAGAGTGCTAAAAAAGTACTAAATATAGAATTACAGAGAAATATGGTCCAACACTTCTATTTCTAGATTTGTACCTAACGGAAGAGAAAGCAGAGACTAGAACAAATATGTGGAGAATCCATTCACAACTATTAATAAAAATCCAAAGATAGAAATTTGCAAAACAATGCATTGAAAAGGAAGAACATTTTACTATATTTTACAGATGAATCTTGATTACAGTAAACTAAAAATACAGCAGTCATAAAGGAAGAGCTAGGGTATGTTTTCCCTTCCAGAGCTTCCAAGGATCAACAAACCCCTAGAGCCAAAAAACACGATGGTTCCAGAGAATGGAGTAGAGAGGAACAGGAGCTGAATGTTTAATGATTATACATGGAAGATGAAAATTACTCTAGATGGGTAGAATGAAGAGAGAACTGTACCCTAAACAATGGTTATGTAGCCACACAGGATGGGACACACCTATACTCCCTGATCTTGGGAAACTCAAGAAGGATTTCTAGCCATCCTAGGTGCATGGAAAGATCTATCATAAAAACTAATGTGGAGGGGCTGGGAGTTTGGCATAGTTGTAGAGTGCTTGTATGAAGACAAAGGTTCAATTCCGCAGTACCACATACACCGAAAAAACCAGAAGTAGTGCTGTGGCTCAAGTAGAAGATCACTAGGCTTGAGGAAAGCTGAAGGACAGTGCTCAGACCGAGTTCCAGCCAAAGGGCTTGTTTAAAAAAAACCAGAAAGCTGAGCATGATGGGGTGGTGGCTCACTTCTATAATCCTAGCTACTCAGGAGGCTGAGATCTGAGGATCAAGGTTTAAAGCCATCCTGGCACAAAAAGACCTGAGATTCTTATCTCCAATTTACCTTTAGAAAATGGGAAGTGGGGCTTGGCTCCAGGGTAAGCTGGTAGCCTGGAGCTGAAGAGCTCAGGGATAGTGCACAGGCTGAGTTCAAGATCTATGACCCACCAAAAAAAAACAAAAAACAAAAAATAACATGGAAAAATTTGGATTCTGTGAATTTTATCAGGCATATAAATGTCTTTTTTTGCTGTTGAAATAACAAATTGTTTGGAAATATTTTAAAAGTTTTTACCTAGAAATGTACACTACAAATAGAATTAATAACAAACACAAAATAGGCAAAAGATACAAATTATCACAATATGGGTATCCTGCTTCTGTATCTTTTCACTGACTCCTGTTCAAATGAGTCACATATTCTGAATCATTTCTCCCAGTCGACATATGCCACACATGTTAGCTTGTACTGAACTTCTTGGGAAATCAAAAGCAAATACTAAGCAAATGTGAGTTAGATTTTTTCAACAGTGATATTTCAAATGTAAATCCCTATTCGTTGCATTATTTAATATCAATGCAGGAATTTAACTTACACTGGCGGAATCTTCAATCTTTTGAGAATCTTCAAAAGGGTGTGTAAATATTTAGGATCGTTATGTCTTGCTGGAGGAAAGATCCCTTTAGTAGTATGTAGTAACCTTCTTTGTCTTTTCTTACTAATTTTAGTTTGAAGTCTATTGTATCTGATATGAGGATGGCAACTCCAGCCTGTTTATGGGGGCAGTTAGCTTGATAGAGTTTATTCCAACCTCTCACTTTCAAAAGATGATTGTTTTTGGGTAAGATGTGTCTCTTGAAGACAGCAGAATGATGGCTCTTCCTTTTTGATCCAACTAGACAGCCTATGCCGTTGAATTGGAGAGTTAAGTCCATTGATATTGAGAGTTAGGATTGAGAGATATTTATTAGTTCCTACCATTTTTAAAAGCTTTTAGTAGGGCCTGTGCCTTGACAGTTCTTGTGGTCCTTAGATGGTATGCTGTTTAGGTGCCATTTCATTCCCTATATTGCATTTATTTTGGTTTTCTATGTATAGAGTATCTTTGAGAATTCTCTGTAGTGTTGGTTTTGTTTCGACATATTGTTGCAGCTTTTCCCTGGAATGGAATATTTTTATTGTTCCCTCAGTTATGAATGAGAGCTTAGCTGGCTACAGTATTCTTGGTTGGTAGTTATTTGATTTAAGGGCATGACATGTATGCTTCCAGTCACTTCGTGCTTGCATGGTCTCTGCTGAGAAATCTGGGGTTATTCTGATTGGTTTGCCTTTATAGGTTACTGATCCCTTTTCCCTGGCTGCCTTTAGGATCTTTTCCTTCGTTTCTATTGATCCAGTTCGGATCACAATGTGGCGGTGGGATGTTCTTTTCTGGTCAGGTCTGTTTGGGGTTCTAAAAGTTTCTCGTATCTGCATGGGCCTGTCCTTCTGGATATTTGGGAAATTCTCTGAGATGATTCCCTGAAGTATAATTCCAATACCATTGACCTCTTTCTCCACGCCCTCCTCAATACCAACTAGCCTTAAATTAGGCTTCCTAATTGCATCTTGGACCTCCTGAAGCGTTCTCTCATATTTCCTAGATTTGGATTGACTCATTTTCTGTTCTTTCGCTATAATAACTAAATTATCTTCAGCCCCGGAAATTCTCTCCTCTGCATTGTCTAACCTGCTATCAAAGCTATCTACTTTATTTTTCATCTCCCTTGCTTCTAATTGCTCATTTTTGATGCCTTGCATCTCTTGTTTTAGATCATGTATGGATTTCTTTATCTCCTTGATTTCCTATTGAGTGGTTAGCTCAGTAGCTTTATTTTCTTTGGACATTTGCTGGAGTTTGGTCACGTTTTTATTTGTGGATTCTATGAATTCATCCATCTTTCTTTGAAAAACCTTTATTATGGCCTCCTTTATGGCTTCTTCTTTTTCACTTATCACCTTGTTTATGCTTTCCTCTTGTTCAGCTATGGCTTCCTCCATTATCTCTTTCTTTATATTTTCACATTTTCCATTAATGATATTTATCAGTTGCATTTGTGTAGCACTTGGAAGACTCTCCTCTAGGTTTGCCAGTGACTGATCCTTTGTCTGTTTACATTGGGTGGGGGATGTTATTCCTTGATTTGACATTTTTCTTGAGTTTCTTGTTCTGCCCATTTGAAAAAGGGAGCAAGATTACTACTAAATACGATTATAGTTTTTCAGATATAACCAACCTAGACCTCTGTAGCTGGCAGACTCTAGATGTTCACAAGTTTTGATTGGTATTATCACTCTTTCTTTTTGTGCACTTACAGACCAGTCTAATACAACCACTGATAAGCGATTTATACCGAAAACAATAAGCCTCTCAATCCAATCTCTATTGTCTTTAAGTCCCTCTGAGCCTAGAGAATAATTAACCACCTACATATACAATATTGCTCAACAGCCATCAAGTGTAGATCCGTGCAGTAAAAGGGTTGAAAGACGAGCAGAGGTCCAGAGATAGCAAAAAAGAATGAGAGAGGTCAGGGGAAGTACAAGAGGATTAACGTAGGAGTGTAAGAATATTGTAGTCATGAAGAAAAGTTATAGCATAAGGATAACTGACCTAATTTGGTATGTAGGTAGCATATTTGAGTACAAAGTTTGGAAAGTATTAGAATAAAACTTATGTGTTGCTGCACGAGTAGCTCTTAGCCCAACCAGTGGCCTCACAGTGGACCATGGGATGGATCAGTTTTGGGAAAGGGGTATTTCACAAGATGCAGAAGCGAAGATTTCAGAAGCAAATGCTGTGAGTGAATTAGCTCGTAAAAAGCATTTTTATTTTCTTTTATCTTTCTGCCAGTCTTGGGGCTTGAATTCAGGGCCTGAGCACTGTCCTCGGGTTTTCTCAAGTCTAGCCCTCTGCCACTTGAGCCACAGTGCCACATCTAGATTTTCTATCTATGTGATACTGAGCAATCAACCCAGATCTTCATGGATGCTAGGCAAGCACTCTACCACTATGCCAAACTCTCAACCCTGACATAGTAATTATAAAGTCATCATCATCATATCAAAATATCATTTCTCCTACAAAGAATGAACACTTATCTATGTGTGTAATGCTTTTTTTTAAATTTCACTAATTCTTCTGTGTTTTTCCCTCTTGCGTAATTTACACATGACAGCAAAGCTAATCATCAGGAAAAAATTGATTAGGATACCGAAACCTAATAATATCCTAGTAGATTGACGTCAAAAATATGTGCAAGATGCCCTGTGTGTTTGACCTAGTGGTAGAGTCCTTGGCTACCACGCAAAAAGACTCAGGTTTGATTCCTCATTACCACATACATAGAAAATGCTGCAAGTGGGTGCTGTGGCTCGGTGGGACAGCTAAAGCCTAAAGAAAGCCCAAGAACAATGTTCACACTCTGAGGTCAAGTCCCAAGCCTAGCAAAAACAAAAAAAAAATCGACAAGGGGCAAAATGCAGGCAGAGAAGGCACTGTGAAGCAAATGTTTTGTAAAGGAAGAGGGCAATATTGACCCTTAAGTTTGGATCTTACCTAAGAAAGGCCCCTTGAGCCTGAGACCAGACTGGTAGTTGGGCCTAGTGGAAGACATTGGGATTGGACAAATAAGGTGTGCTGTTTACTACATCCACATGTATATTGTGATATTGGAGGAGAGATTCAGCCTCCAGTACGTCTTTGGTGAGGTCTTCTGTGAGCAAATATCTTTGGTCATTGGGCCCTGAAAGGTGACCCTGCCTCCCTCACAATGGAAAAGAATATGAAACCCTGGTAACCGAGCCACTGTAACTAACAACCAACTCAAGCCAGCTCACTTGGCCTGTGGCTCAGAAGGAAGAAAGATGTTGCTGTGCTGTTGCCAATGGTCAGGAAACCCGAGTCTCAGGCATGGAAGTTGTTGATGTCTTACTCGAAGATGTACGTGTTGATCATTGCCAAGCCACAAATCCAGTATAACAGGCCTTTCTCTAAGAAGAAGGCCAAGAAAATCCAGGGCAACCAGATGCGGTATATTTCTAAGAAGAAATGTATTCGACCCCGTCATCCTCCCCACACACTACAACTTTCTTTTTTTTAATTTTTTTTAATGTAATTACTAAAAGGGTTACAGGATATTTGCCAGATAAAAGGTGCATTAATTCATGTACATTGATACCCTTTCACATGTCTTGGTACCCATTTCCCTCCAACACCACACCCCCCACCCGTCTTGGTTTGTCCCCTTTCCCTATCAAATTTCAAATATCCAAATACAATTAAATTCAATATATCAGATAACAAAGTGAGATACTATACCAATATGGGATAACCAAGGGACAGCAAAGGAGATGAGAGACAACATAGTACATTAAGGACAACAATCATTCATTATGTGGCTTTTGTTTCAATACCCTGGAGGTCCTTTCAATTAGCTTCACGTTATATGGCCTTATATATGGCCTTTTGCTCTATTGCAAATCTCTGCTAGTAGAGCCCAAGGTTTCTACTGATTATGACGAATGAGGGAAACCACTGAGCCTAAGTTCCTTTGAGTCTGGCTTACTTCACTTAATATGATTTGTTCTATGTCTTTCCATTTCCTAACCAATGGGGCGATGTCATTCTTTCTGACAGCAGCATAGAATTCCATTGTGTACAAATACCACAACTTGTTGATCCAGGCATCAACTGAGGGACATCTGGGTTGGGTCCATATCTTTGCTATGGTGAATAGTGCTACAATGAACATTGTTGTGATAGTGGGTTTAGTATGCCCTTGTTTCTGGATTGTTGGGTAAATGCCAACTGGTGGAATTGCTGGGTCACAGGGGAGTTCTATGTTTAGCCTTTTGAGGCACTGCCACACTGCTTTCCATAGTGGTTGAACAAGTTTGCACTCCCACCAACAGTGTAGTAGTGATCCCTCCTGGCCACATCCCCTCCAGCATCTGTTGTCATTCGTTTTCCTGATCCTGGCCATTCTAACTGGAGTGAGGTGGAATCTTAGAGTTGTTTTGATTTGCATTTCTTTTATGACCAGAGATGTGGAGCATTTCTTTATGTGTCTATAGGCCATTTTTGTTTCTTCTTCAGAGAAGACTCTCTTTAAGTCTTTGGCCCATTTTTTAATGGGATGGGTGTTCCTTTGGAGGTTAGTTTTGGAGTGATTCAATTTTTTGAGTTGTTGATATATTTTAGATATGAGGCCTTTGTCCGTTGTTTGGTTGGTGAAGATCTTCTCCCACTCTGTAGGCTTCCTGATTAGTTTACTAGCTATATCCGTTGCCATACAAAAGCTCTGCAGTTTAATGCAGTCCCACTTTTTCAGCCTTTCTCTGATTTGTTGTGATTCTTGGTCCTTATTAAGCACGTTTCGACCTGTGCCAAGGAGGCCTAGTGTATCTCCTATTCCTTCCTGTAAACTTTTCAGTGTGTCAGCTTTTACCTCCAGGTCTTTGATCCATTTGGAGTTAATTCTAGTGCAAGGTGACAAAGAAGGATCCAACTTTAGTTTTCTGCAGGTGCTTAACCAGTCCTGCCAGCACAACTTGTTGAAGAGGTTTTCTTTCTTCCATTCTATTTTTTTGGCTCCCTTGTCAAAGATTAGGTGGCAATAGGTCTGTGGTTTAATATCTGGGTCCGCAGTTCTATTCCATTGGACCTCAGACCTGTTCTTGTGCCAGTACCAACCTGTTTTGAGAATTATAGCTCTGTAATAGAGTCTACAGTTTGGAATTGAAATTCCTCCAGCGCTGTTCTTTCTGCTAAGGAGTGTTTTTGCTATACGGGGTCTTTTATTATTCCATATGAAATTTTGAATTGCCTCTTCTATTTCTTTAAAGAATGACATTGGGATGTTGATGGGTATTGCATTGAATTTGTAGATAGCCCTTGGCAAGATTCTCATTTTCACAATGTTGATTCTTCCAATCCAGGAGCATGGGAGGTTTTTCCATTTCCTTAGTTCTGCTTTAATTTCCTTTTTTAGGGTTTTAAAGTTTTCATCTAAACGGTCCTTTACATTCTTAGTTAAGCTAATTCCTAGGTACTTTATTTTCTTTGAGGCTATTGTGAAAGGAGTTTCTTTCCTGATTATTGCCTCGTTCCTCTCACTGTTGGTGTAAAGGAAGGCAGTTGATTTGTGCGGGTTGATTTTATGGCCTGCTACCCTTCCAAAGCTTTGAATCCGCTCAAGGAGCTTGGGAGTAGAGTCTATAGGATTCTTTAAATACAGAATCATGTCATCTGCAAAGAGGGATAGTTTTATTTCCTCTTTCCCTACTTGGATCCGCTTTATGCTTGCTTCTTGCCTTATTGCACTGCCTAGGAATTCTAGTACTATGTTAAAAGGGTGGAGAGAGTGGGCATCCTTGACTCGTTCCTGATTTTAGAGGGAATGGCTTTAGATTTTCACCATTAAGTATAATCCTGGCGGTGGGTTTCTCATACACAGCCTTTATTACATTGAGAAATGTTCCATGGATTCCTAGTTTCTCCACATCTTTTAACATAAAGGGGTTTTGGATCTTGTCAAATGCCTTTTCCGCATCTATTGAGACAATCATGTGATTTTTGTCCTTGCTCCTGTTGGTGTGTCGAATTATATTAATTGATTTGTGTATGTTGAACCAGCTTTGCCTCCCTGTGATGAATCCAGTTTGATCATAGTGTATAATTTTTTTGATGAGTTGTTGTAGACGGTTGGCCAGTATTTTGTTGAAAAGTTTTGCATCGATGTTCATCAAGGAAATGGGTCTATAGTTCTCTTTCTTTGATGAATCTCTGTCTGGTTTGGGGATGAGGGATATACTGGCTTCACAGAATGAGTTTGGTAAAGAACCTTCATTTTCAATTTCGTTGAAGAGCTTGAGGAGTATTGGTGTGAGCTCTGCTTTGAAGACCTTATAGAATTCAGCTGTGAATCCATCTGGCCCTGGGCTCTTTTTAAGTGGAAGTTGTCTAATTTCCATTTCTATTTCAGAGCTTGAAATAGGCCTGTTGAGTTGGGTTAGCTCTTCTTGGTTCAGTGTGGGTATGTTAACATTGTCTAGGAATTCATCCATTTCTTCTAGATTCTCAAATTTGTTGGCGTAAAAGTTTGAGAAGTATCCCCTCATGATATTCTGGATCTTGGTAATTTCTGTCGTGATATTACCATTTTCATCTGCGATTTTGTTTATTTCGATATGCTCTCTTCTTTTTTTTGGTAAGATTTGCTAAGGGCTTGTCAATTTTGTTAATGCTTTCAAAGAACCAACTCCTTGTTTTGTGGATTCTTTCTGTAGTTTTTTTTATTCCAAATCATTTAATTCTGCTTTGATTTTAATAATTTGCTTTCTCCTAATGGGTTTAGGGTTGGTTTGTTGCTCTTTTTCCAGGAGGTTAAGGTGAGACATTAACTAGCTGGTTTGCCATTTTTCCAACTTGCTGTTGTAGGCACAGCGCTATAAATTTTCCTCTGAGTACTGCCTTTGTTGTGTCCCTAAGGAGTTGATATTTGTGTGCTCCTTATTGTTAAATTTCATAAACAGTTGGATATCTGTCCTGATCTCTTCGATTACCCATTGGTTTTGATTCAACAATGTGTTGTTCCGTCTCCATGAGTTACAGGGTTTTCGTCCCAGTTTGATGCCTTTATGGTCTGAGAGTGTGCATGGAATAATTTCAGTGTTTCTGAATCTGTCCAGGTTTGTTTTATGGCCTAAGATGTGGTCTATTTTGGAAAATGTTCCATGTGCTGCTGAGAAAAACGTATATTGTGTTGTTACTGGGTGGAATATTCTGCAGATGTCTGTTAGATCTAGTTGGTCTCTATAGTTGTTCAGTTCTAAGGTTTCTCTGTTGAGTTTTTGCCTTGTTGATCTGTCCATAGGTGAGAGTGGTGTGTTAAACTCACCAACAATCACTGTATTTCGATCTATGTATGGTTTCAGTGTAAGTAAAGTTTGCTTGATGAAGTTTGGAGCTCCGGGATTGGGTGTGTAAATATTTAGGATCGTTATGTCTTCCTGGAGGAAAGATCCCTTTAGTAGTATGTAGTCACCTTCTTTGTCTTTTCTTACTAATTTTAGTTTGAAGTCTATTGTATCTGATATGAGGATGGCAACTCCAGCCTGTTTATGGGGGCAGTTAGCTTGATAGAGTTTATTCGAACCTCTCACTTTCAAAAGATGATTGTTTTTGGGTAAGATGTGTCTCTTGAAGACAGCAGAACGATGGCTCTTGCTTTTTGATCCAACTAGACAGCCTATGCCGTTTAATTGGAGAGTTAAGTCCATTGATATTGAGAGTTAGGATTGAGAGATATTTATTAGTTCCTACCATTTTTAAAAGCTTTTAGTAGGGCCTGTGTCTTGACAGTTCTTGTGGTCCTTAGATGGTATGCTGTTTAGGTGCCATTCCTTTCCCTATGTTGCTTTTATTTTGGTTTTCTAGGGATATAGCATCTTTGAGAATTCTCCGTAGTGTTGGTTTTGTTTCGACATATTGTTGCAGCTTTTCCCTGGAATGGAATGTTTTTATTGTTCCCTCAGTTATGAATGAGAGCTTAGCTGGCTACAGTATTCTTGGTTGGTAGTTATTTGATGTAAGGGCATGACATATATGCTTGCAGGTGGGGCTCCTCTCTCCATGACACCTTTTGTGTACTACGCCAGGAGGACCTTTACCTTGAGACAAAATTATGAAGACTATCTCTACCAGCAAAGATTCCAGTGAGATGTGCCTACATGGATAAAGCTAAAATCTCACTAAAGTGAGGTTGTTGGCAGTGCTGGAGCCTGAACTCAGGGCCTGGGCACTAAGCATTTGTACTCAAGACTAGCCCTTTACCACTTGAGCCCAAACTCCATTCCCAGCTGTTTTTATTTTTGGTAGTAAGAATCTATCGGACTTTCCTGTTCTAGGTGACTTGGAACTTCCATACTCAGATCTCAGCCTCCTGACCAGCCTGGATTAAAATTGTGGATCAGCCATGCCCCACACCTGAGGACTTCTGCCAGCACATTTTTTCCCAAAAATTGCAAGAGGAAGATGAGGGAGGGTTGGGCTCATCCTGCCCTGCATATGAAGGAGAGCATCAGCGCCTGAACTTCATTCCCTGTTGTAGGCTGCTGGAGGAAAAGGAAGCAAATAGGCACAGGCGGGCAGCAGATGCCACAGAACAACTTGTGACCAAGACTCCCAGAGCAGACCTCAGAATCAATGACAGAGTTGGATCTACCCAGTAACAGAGGCAGTGGTGACACCTGAAACTGCGCGTTTGAGACTTTGCTGCTAATAAACAGGGCCACCTATGTCTCAATGAGAAAGGTGAGATTTTGGTGGAGAAGGTGAGATTAAACATTATGTATCATGCAAGAAGACAGACTATAAGGGGTCTTTTATTATTTCCCTTTTCCTCCTCACTCCAGTTAGAATGGCCAAGATCCAGAAATCTAATAACGTAGGCTGGAGGGGATGTGGTCAGGAGGGATCACTACTACACTGCTGGTGGGATTGCAAACTCGTTCAACCACTATGGAAAGCACTATGGCAGTATACCAAAAAGACGAAACATAGAGCTTCCCTGCGATCCAGCAATTTCACTACTTGCTAATCGTCCAGATAGGACATACTAAATTCACTAGAACAATAACATTTATCACAGCACTATTTACTATAGCAAAGGTATGGAACCAACCCAGATGCCCGTCAGTTGATGAGTAGATCAAATATGGTATTTTACACAATGGAATTCTGTGCTTCTGTCAGAAAGAATGACATAGACGAATTTGTAAGGAAATAGAAAGACTGTAAAGTTCAGATATTAGTTTCTGTCTCCTTGTCTCTCTCCTTCTCTATCTCTGTAAAATTTAGAAGTTCCTGTTTCTCTCTCTTTCTCTCTCTTTTCTCTCTCTCTTTCTTTCTCTCTCTTTCTTTCTCTCTCTCTCTCTCTCTCTCTCCCTCTCTCTCTCTCTCTCCCTCTCTCTCTCTCTCTTTCTCTCTCTCTCTCTCTCTCTCTCCCTTTCTCTTTCTCTCTCTCTCTCTCCAATCCTTAGGCTTTAACTCAGGGCCTGAGCTACTTTTGCTCAAGGTTAGCACTCTATCTTTTGAACCACAGTGCTGCTTCTGGCTTGCTCTTTTCACGTAGTATTGAGGAATCTAACCCAGGCCTTCATCCTTGATAGGTTAGCACTCTACCACTAAGCCACACAGGCAGCTTTTAGAGGTTTCTGACAAAGGTTTTCCTACATGCTATTATTTCTTCTGTGAGTGCTCTTAATGCTTGCTGAAGGTTGACTTTGTTTAGAAGACTTACCCTAATGCTCCCATATACAGAGATTCTATATATAGCTAAATGTTTGTCATTACTCAGAATTTCTCTATTTCTCTATTGTGTATGTTCTGAAATGTACTGAAGACTGACTTCTGATTAAAAGTCATTGCACATTTGTTCTATTCATTAGTTTTCTTTTCTTCTATGGGAATCAGGTTTGTGATGAACACAGAAGTATGCCTTCCAGGTCAAACACTTTCCATATTTGTAATATTCATAAGGTTTTTCTCTCCTATGTGCATTTTATACTTAGTCATGCGTTCATGATGGATTTTTCATATTCTTATATTCATACGATTTTTATCTTGTGTCTATGTGGTATCATGCAAACTCAACTATGAGTTCTTCAAAAAAATTTCCCTTTCATTTTATTCATCGGATTGTATCCTGTGGGTGTTTAGTGATAAATCTTGACTTGTGCCTTCTGGGGAAAAGACTGAACATTTGCTACATTCATTAAGGGTTTTATCTTGTGTTGGTTCTGTGACACAAGCTGAGTTTTCTTCCACAGACTAAAAAGTCTTTCCTATTTATTACATTGCTAAGGCTTCTCATATGTGTGAACTCTCTTACGCTTCCTGAAGGGTGAATACTGCACGAAAGACTTTCAACTTTGGTTATATTCCTAAGGTTTCTAATATGTGTGAATTCTGTTATGCCTCCTGTAATGTGACTTCCATCTGAAGGTCTTACCACATATGATGCACTCGTACAGTTTCTCTCCTGTGTGTGTTCTCTGATGCAATTTGAGGGAAGACTTCCATTTGAAAGACATTCCACATCGGTTACATTCATAAGGTTTTTCTCCTGTTTGAATTGTCTTATGCATGTTGAGGTTTGGCTTCTGTGTGAAGGACTTTCCACATATGTTACACTCATAAGGTGTTTCTCCTGAGTATATTCTCTGATGAACATGGAGTTTTACCATCCATTTGAAAGACTTTCCGCATTCATTACATGCATAAGTTTTCTCTCCTGTGTGTGATCTATTATTCCCATCCAAATATGACTTCCACTTGAAGGTCTTTCCACATTTGTTGCACACATAAGGTTTCTCTCCTGTGTGTGTTCTTTGATGCAATTTGAGGGAAGATTTCTGTCCGAAAGACTTTACACATTGGTTACATTCATAAGGTTTCACTCCTGTGTGTATTCTCTGATGAACACGAAGTTTTCCCTTCCCTTGGAAAGGCTTTCCACATTCATTACACTTATAAGATTTCTCTCCTGTGTGTGTTATTTGATGAACTCGAAGGTGTATCTTCTGGGTGAAAGTCTTTTCACATTTGTTACATTCATAAGGTTTCTCTTCTGTGTGTCTTCTCCGGTGCAAAGTGAGGTATGATTTCAGTCTAAAAGTTTTCCCACATTTATCCCATTCATAAGATTTCTCTTCTGTGTGAGATCTCTGATGTGTGCTGAGAGCTGAATTCTGGGCAGAAATTTTATTACGTTCCTCATATTCATAAGGTTTGTCTTCTCTTGGAGATCGAGGTTGGAGCTTCAGGTCTGACTTCTCAGAAATTAATTTTCACACTTGATGTACACATCACATATCTCAGGATATTTGCTCTGAGGTATTGTAAGGCGTATTTCATTACTGAAAGATTTCTCACATTCACTACATGTATGAGGAGTCTCTCCTGTGTACATTTTCGGATGTGTAGTGATGGTCGGTGTTAAGTACAATATTTTTCATCACACAGTACATTTAGCAGTTTTCCTCCCTCCCTGAAGAATTTCTTGGGCAGGGAGAACAGAATTATAAATACTGCAGATCTTTTGGACTGTCACAATCATGAATAAAATGCTCTGAATATCCGATGGATTTTTTAAGACCAGGAGACATACGAGGTCTATATGCAGCATGCGTCTCATCAGGCTTAGGAGACAGAAGCATGTTCTGACACTTAATGAACTCCTCAGTCCTCACCCCTAAGTTGTTACCGTTTTTACTAATCAGCTCTGGATTATGTGTAGAGCTCAAATTTAAAGTTGTTGCTAATCTCACGTTTTCCTGCACTTCGATACTACTTGCAACGGCTACTTCACAAAGACATTCATGTTTACTTCCTGGCAGGTCTTGAACATATTTTCCATTACCTCGCATCTAAAATGAGTCATAGAAAAAAAACACAAACATACATGAGATAAAAATATTCCTTACTGTAAAGGTAATGACTTTACTTTCCCATCCTAAGTGTTAGATATTTTAAAATAAAAAGTGGAAATTTATTTGTGAGAAATATATGCTTTTCTCCCTAACATATTAAGAAAATATTTTACAATGACCAACGATGTTTTTCTGTTTTTTAGTTCTCTTTTTATTGAAATTACACAACTATGTATTGCTACAGTTTTAAGCTGAGTAATACCTAGAGTATACCTCCAGCTGTGTTTTTTCAAATACTGTTTTGTTTATACATTGAGGAATAGCTGCCTTTCTTTTATTTTTGAGAAATAATCTAAATATTGTGCTGTTTTGCATCTTTTTAAAACATTTTTTTTCTTTTCATTTTTTTTGTAGTTCATAGGCATCGGCCCTGTCCCTGATAACTTCAGCAGAAGACTATAACCCCTATCCTTGTGCTACAGCCGCACTTCCTCTTTTCTAGAGTTAACTACAGATAAGAGTCTCAGGTCCTGAGTAGCAGATAGAATTACCTTACCCAGTTTCAATGCTGTTTGCTTATTAACCATTAAGTGAGGAACACGAATTTTTTCTAGATTCAGCGGCCACAAGTTTGGTTTATATGTCTGTTTGCCTTTGATCCAAGCAAGAACGATTCTTGAGAGTAATGTCTTACACCTATATCCCTTCAGTTACAACTTCTCACTAAAGTCTCAATTTAGGTATTTGTGGAAATTTTGAAATTTGTTTCTTTCCATTTGAAGCCTTATAAAAATTCCTTTTCTAACACTCCTGTCCCTCAGAACCATGGAAGACCAGAAAATCTCCAGCTCATTGTCTAGTTAATTTTCTTATGTTGATTCAAACTTTGTTGTTTTTTTTCCTTCCATTCCTGGGTTTGAACTTAGGACCTAACCTCTGTCCTTGGGTTTTCTCAAGACTAGAACCCTACCAATGAAGTCATTACTTCTGGCTTTTTCTATGTATGTGGTAATAAGGAATCAAACCTGTGTCTTTGTGCATGCTAGGCAAGCACTCTACCACTAGGCTCAATTTCTGGTGGAAAGGTCTGGTTCTGAATACCAGTGTCTTCCTACCAGCAAAAAGATATTATCCTTATCAGAGAATAATGCCCTGACTTATTCCTTGTTTGCTCAATCATTTATACTCTTAGTTTTAAAGAAATGAAATATCATTCTTTCTTTCTTTCTTTCTTTCTTTCTTTCTTTCTTTCTTTCTTTCTTTCTTTCTTTCTTGTTTTGCAGTCATGGGACTTGAATTCTAGACCTGGCTGTTCTTCCTGAGCTCTTCAGCTCAAGGCTTCAGCCCTATGTCTTTAGCCTCAACCCCACTTCTCATTTTCTACTGGTTCATTGGAGAGAAGAGTCTGAGGTGTTTTTGTGATAGGTCAGTCTTTGAACCTTGATCCTCAGATCTCAGCCTCCTAAGTAGCTAGGATTACAGGCATGAGCCACGGGCTCATGGCTTTCTCATTTTATTTTGTTTCACAGTGATTTCTACAGAGAAATCTAACTTTAACTCTACTGCCACATAGAATTCATTATATCACCCTATGATTCTTGATACCGGGGGATTGGGCTAGCATGCACAAAGACCTGGTTCAGTTCCTTGGTACTACATACAAAGAAAAAGCCAGAAGTGGTGCTATGACTCAACAAGTAGAGAGTTGCCTTGAGAAATCCCAAGGACCATGCTCAGGCCCTGAGACCAAGCATAGGATTGGGAAAAGAAAATGATTCTTGATTCATTCACAAAGAATTCCATAGGTTCCACACAGGATTTAGGGTAACTAAGAATATTATTGCTCAGTACATCACAACATGAACTTACCAATGGGGCTCAGGCTCCAACATCAATATGAAGATGCATTCACTCACCTGTGATATTCTTGTCAGAGGAATTTCCTATCCAGAGTTCTGCACAGTGCTCTAGCTTGTCAATTAATACAGGTTTGGGAACACAGGGCCCTGTAAATTAGAAACAGTAGAGAATTACTGCTTATGCTGTATCATCATTGCTTTAAGTTCGCAGACATCCTACTCACAAGTTATCTATTAAATCTTTTTTCTCATTTCTCACTGGCTCCATGGTTGACTTTTCCCCAGCTCTGGATTCATTTTGTATGGCATAAACTTAGCTGTCTTGCTCAAGGCTAGAAAAATACCAGTTTGAGTCCCAGCTCCACTTACATGCATAGGTCTTCACGCATGCTAGGCAAGCACTCAACCACAAAGTCAAACTCTTGACACTCCACTAACATTTTTGAGGGGTTACTTGGAGTTATAGAGTTTCATGGCAATTTTTATGCCATTGCTGGCTTCAAATTAGAATTCTTAGATTTCTTCCTCCTGAATATTTTAAGATTACAGGCATGAAACATTGCACCTAGTGCCAGGTTTCCATTATAAAGTCACTGTTTAGTGATTTGTAGATCCTATTTCCAATAATGATATATATTCTATTCTGGATTGTTTATCCACTTACAATTACTGTGTAAGGTTGGAATGTCATCTCCGTTAGAGGAAACATAATTTAGAACTGTTGTCAAAGTATCCTGAAGGTATCCTGAAGAATGAGTACAAAATTACCTTAGGTTTTCTTTAGAAAGTAATGATACTTCTCAGGGCCTGGAATCTTTCATTTAAATAGTATTGAAAGTTTGATAAACATTCACGTATCTGCAAAATAACAAGGCACTTGGCCTTGCAAGTGAATTTGACTTTTGCTCACCTAAGGACACCAGGTTGCTGTAGGTCTCCAGCATTACATCTCTGTACAGGGTCCTCTGAGCATTGTCCAGATTCTGCCAATCCTCCCAGCTGAAAGCCACAGCTACATCATCAAATGACACCAGCTTCTGGAATGGCACATTTTCATCAAGTAATTAGCACTGAGTTATAAACACACCATGTCTGGAATTTTATTCTTTTTTTTGTTGGAATTTTATTCCTTTACTTAAATGTTTAGACTTACATGAAATATTGACCTGAAAAGCTTAGGGATGGTGCCTAGGCACAGAGTCCAAGTCCCAAGACCCACAAAAAAATAAAAATGCAAGCCAGGTGTTGGTGGCTCACGCCTGTCATCCTAGCTACTCAGGAGACTGAGATCTGAGGGCCATGGTTCAAAGCCAGCCTGGCACAAAATTCCATGAGACTCCTTTCCAATTACCCACCATAAAATGTTTAATGGCTTGTGGCAAATCATGGTAGAGAAATTTTGATATCGACAAAAATAAGTCGGGGGAGTAGATTTAGGTTATAAATGGAATTATTCCATTGAAAGGAACTACATTATATGATGACATATGCTGGTACTGTGAGAATATTGCAAAATCTTAGGGTATCAAGTAATAATACTGTGAAGTACACCCAGAATGTTAATGTTCTATGTTTGGCATAATAGTCACTTGGGGAAGAAACTTTTTTTTCTTTTTTTTTGGCTGGGGGATTTGTAAGGCTTGAACCCTGGGCCTGGGCACTGTTCCTGAGCTCTTCAACTCAAGGCTATCACCCTACCTATGAAGCCACAGTGCCATTTCCCATATTCTAGTGGTTAACTGTAGATGAGAGTCTCATAGACTTTCTAATGCCCAGGCTGGCTTTGAACCAAATCTTTAGATATCAGCCTGATATCTGAGTAGCTAGGATTACAGGTAGAAGTCACGGCACCTGGCAAGAAATTTATTTCTTGCTGTTTTATACTACAAATTTACTGTATGTTTTACTTTTTCAAAAAGACTGAGGATGACATTTGTTCTGTATATAAAGGGAAGAGGGGTAGGGAGCTGTGAGCAGAAGAACTGAGGGGCAATACTCAGGGTAGGACAATAGCCTTAAACTAAAGAGCTCATGGCCCAAGGTCCAAGCCCCATGACTTTCCCCACTACCCCACAAAAAAAGGGAAAAAAATTGGAGATTGGAGAGGATTTTCTAAAAAGAAGATATAGAAATAATAGTTCAAAATGTAGAAAGAAGTTCAATATTAACAGTCATGAGAAAAATTAAAATTACAATGAAATCATTACTTTAAATATGTTAATATAAGTATAGTTTTAAACAAAACGATCCACATAAAGACACACAAACACACACACACACACGCATACAAAAAACAACTTTCAAAGTCTAACTATTACTGGGAAGGTAGTGAGAAGAAGTAGAACTTTGGAATAGTACTGCAAGGAATATAAAACAATCAAAAATTGCGTGGAGAGTGCTAAAAAAGTACTAAATATAGAATTACAGAGAAATATGGTCCAACACTTCTATTTCTAGATTTGTACCTAACGGAAGAGAAAGCAGAGACTAGAACAAATATGTGGAGAATCCATTCACAACTATTAATAAAAATCCAAAGATAGAAATTTGCAAAACAATGCATTGAAAAGGAAGAACATTTTACTATATTTTACAGATGAATCTTGATTACAGTAAACTAAAAATACAGCAGTCATAAAGGAAGAGCTAGGGTATGTTTTCCCTTCCAGAGCTTCCAAGGATCAACAAACCCCTAGAGCCAAAAAACACGATGGTTCCAGAGAATGGAGTAGAGAGGAACAGGAGCTGAATGTTTAATGATTATACATGGAAGATGAAAATTACTCTAGATGGGTAGAATGAAGAGAGAACTGTACCCTAAACAATGGTTATGTAGCCACACAGGATGGGACACACCTATACTCCCTGATCTTGGGAAACTCAAGAAGGATTTCTAGCCATCCTAGGTGCATGGAAAGATCTATCATAAAAACTAATGTGGAGGGGCTGGGAGTTTGGCATAGTTGTAGAGTGCTTGTATGAAGACAAAGGTTCAATTCCGCAGTACCACATACACCGAAAAAACCAGAAGTAGTGCTGTGGCTCAAGTAGAAGATCACTAGGCTTGAGGAAAGCTGAAGGACAGTGCTCAGACCGAGTTCCAGCCAAAGGGCTTGTTTAAAAAAAACCAGAAAGCTGAGCATGATGGGGTGGTGGCTCACTTCTATAATCCTAGCTACTCAGGAGGCTGAGATCTGAGGATCAAGGTTTAAAGCCATCCTGGCACAAAAAGACCTGAGATTCTTATCTCCAATTTACCTTTAGAAAATGGGAAGTGGGGCTTGGCTCCAGGGTAAGCTGGTAGCCTGGAGCTGAAGAGCTCAGGGATAGTGCACAGGCTGAGTTCAAGATCTATGACCCACCAAAAAAAAACAAAAAACAAAAAATAACATGGAAAAATTTGGATTCTGTGAATTTTATCAGGCATATAAATGTCTTTTTTTGCTGTTGAAATAACAAATTGTTTGGAAATATTTTAAAAGTTTTTACCTAGAAATGTACACTACAAATAGAATTAATAACAAACACAAAATAGGCAAAAGATACAAATTATCACAATATGGGTATCCTGCTTCTGTATCTTTTCACTGACTCCTGTTCAAATGAGTCACATATTCTGAATCATTTCTCCCAGTCGACATATGCCACACATGTTAGCTTGTACTGAACTTCTTGGGAAATCAAAAGCAAATACTAAGCAAATGTGAGTTAGATTTTTTCAACAGTGATATTTCAAATGTAAATCCCTATTCGTTGCATTATTTAATATCAATGCAGGAATTTAACTTACACTGGCGGAATCTTCAATCTTTTGAGAATCTTCAAAAGGGTGTGTAAATATTTAGGATCGTTATGTCTTGCTGGAGGAAAGATCCCTTTAGTAGTATGTAGTAACCTTCTTTGTCTTTTCTTACTAATTTTAGTTTGAAGTCTATTGTATCTGATATGAGGATGGCAACTCCAGCCTGTTTATGGGGGCAGTTAGCTTGATAGAGTTTATTCCAACCTCTCACTTTCAAAAGATGATTGTTTTTGGGTAAGATGTGTCTCTTGAAGACAGCAGAATGATGGCTCTTCCTTTTTGATCCAACTAGACAGCCTATGCCGTTGAATTGGAGAGTTAAGTCCATTGATATTGAGAGTTAGGATTGAGAGATATTTATTAGTTCCTACCATTTTTAAAAGCTTTTAGTAGGGCCTGTGCCTTGACAGTTCTTGTGGTCCTTAGATGGTATGCTGTTTAGGTGCCATTTCATTCCCTATATTGCATTTATTTTGGTTTTCTATGTATAGAGTATCTTTGAGAATTCTCTGTAGTGTTGGTTTTGTTTCGACATATTGTTGCAGCTTTTCCCTGGAATGGAATATTTTTATTGTTCCCTCAGTTATGAATGAGAGCTTAGCTGGCTACAGTATTCTTGGTTGGTAGTTATTTGATTTAAGGGCATGACATGTATGCTTCCAGTCACTTCGTGCTTGCATGGTCTCTGCTGAGAAATCTGGGGTTATTCTGATTGGTTTGCCTTTATAGGTTACTGATCCCTTTTCCCTGGCTGCCTTTAGGATCTTTTCCTTCGTTTCTATTGATCCAGTTCGGATCACAATGTGGCGGTGGGATGTTCTTTTCTGGTCAGGTCTGTTTGGGGTTCTAAAAGTTTCTCGTATCTGCATGGGCCTGTCCTTCTGGATATTTGGGAAATTCTCTGAGATGATTCCCTGAAGTATAATTCCAATACCATTGACCTCTTTCTCCACGCCCTCCTCAATACCAACTAGCCTTAAATTAGGCTTCCTAATTGCATCTTGGACCTCCTGAAGCGTTCTCTCATATTTCCTAGATTTGGATTGACTCATTTTCTGTTCTTTCGCTATAATAACTAAATTATCTTCAGCCCCGGAAATTCTCTCCTCTGCATTGTCTAACCTGCTATCAAAGCTATCTACTTTATTTTTCATCTCCCTTGCTTCTAATTGCTCATTTTTGATGCCTTGCATCTCTTGTTTTAGATCATGTATGGATTTCTTTATCTCCTTGATTTCCTATTGAGTGGTTAGCTCAGTAGCTTTATTTTCTTTGGACATTTGCTGGAGTTTGGTCACGTTTTTATTTGTGGATTCTATGAATTCATCCATCTTTCTTTGAAAAACCTTTATTATGGCCTCCTTTATGGCTTCTTCTTTTTCACTTATCACCTTGTTTATGCTTTCCTCTTGTTCAGCTATGGCTTCCTCCATTATCTCTTTCTTTATATTTTCACATTTTCCATTAATGATATTTATCAGTTGCATTTGTGTAGCACTTGGAAGACTCTCCTCTAGGTTTGCCAGTGACTGATCCTTTGTCTGTTTACATTGGGTGGGGGATGTTATTCCTTGATTTGACATTTTTCTTGAGTTTCTTGTTCTGCCCATTTGAAAAAGGGAGCAAGATTACTACTAAATACGATTATAGTTTTTCAGATATAACCAACCTAGACCTCTGTAGCTGGCAGACTCTAGATGTTCACAAGTTTTGATTGGTATTATCACTCTTTCTTTTTGTGCACTTACAGACCAGTCTAATACAACCACTGATAAGCGATTTATACCGAAAACAATAAGCCTCTCAATCCAATCTCTATTGTCTTTAAGTCCCTCTGAGCCTAGAGAATAATTAACCACCTACATATACAATATTGCTCAACAGCCATCAAGTGTAGATCCGTGCAGTAAAAGGGTTGAAAGACGAGCAGAGGTCCAGAGATAGCAAAAAAGAATGAGAGAGGTCAGGGGAAGTACAAGAGGATTAACGTAGGAGTGTAAGAATATTGTAGTCATGAAGAAAAGTTATAGCATAAGGATAACTGACCTAATTTGGTATGTAGGTAGCATATTTGAGTACAAAGTTTGGAAAGTATTAGAATAAAACTTATGTGTTGCTGCACGAGTAGCTCTTAGCCCAACCAGTGGCCTCACAGTGGACCATGGGATGGATCAGTTTTGGGAAAGGGGTATTTCACAAGATGCAGAAGCGAAGATTTCAGAAGCAAATGCTGTGAGTGAATTAGCTCGTAAAAAGCATTTTTATTTTCTTTTATCTTTCTGCCAGTCTTGGGGCTTGAATTCAGGGCCTGAGCACTGTCCTCGGGTTTTCTCAAGTCTAGCCCTCTGCCACTTGAGCCACAGTGCCACATCTAGATTTTCTATCTATGTGATACTGAGCAATCAACCCAGATCTTCATGGATGCTAGGCAAGCACTCTACCACTATGCCAAACTCTCAACCCTGACATAGTAATTATAAAGTCATCATCATCATATCAAAATATCATTTCTCCTACAAAGAATGAACACTTATCTATGTGTGTAATGCTTTTTTTTAAATTTCACTAATTCTTCTGTGTTTTTCCCTCTTGCGTAATTTACACATGACAGCAAAGCTAATCATCAGGAAAAAATTGATTAGGATACCGAAACCTAATAATATCCTAGTAGATTGACGTCAAAAATATGTGCAAGATGCCCTGTGTGTTTGACCTAGTGGTAGAGTCCTTGGCTACCACGCAAAAAGACTCAGGTTTGATTCCTCATTACCACATACATAGAAAATGCTGCAAGTGGGTGCTGTGGCTCGGTGGGACAGCTAAAGCCTAAAGAAAGCCCAAGAACAATGTTCACACTCTGAGGTCAAGTCCCAAGCCTAGCAAAAACAAAAAAAAATCGACAAGGGGCAAAATGCAGGCAGAGAAGGCACTGTGAAGCAAATGTTTTGTAAAGGAAGAGGGCAATATTGACCCTTAAGTTTGGATCTTACCTAAGAAAGGCCCCTTGAGCCTGAGACCAGACTGGTAGTTGGGCCTAGTGGAAGACATTGGGATTGGACAAATAAGGTGTGCTGTTTACTACATCCACATGTATATTGTGATATTGGAGGAGAGATTCAGCCTCCAGTACGTCTTTGGTGAGGTCTTCTGTGAGCAAATATCTTTGGTCATTGGGCCCTGAAAGGTGACCCTGCCTCCCTCACAATGGAAAAGAATATGAAACCCTGGTAACCGAGCCACTGTAACTAACAACCAACTCAAGCCAGCTCACTTGGCCTGTGGCTCAGAAGGAAGAAAGATGTTGCTGTGCTGTTGCCAATGGTCAGGAAACCCGAGTCTCAGGCATGGAAGTTGTTGATGTCTTACTCGAAGATGTACGTGTTGATCATTGCCAAGCCACAAATCCAGTATAACAGGCCTTTCTCTAAGAAGAAGGCCAAGAAAATCCAGGGCAACCAGATGCGGTATATTTCTAAGAAGAAATGTATTCGACCCCGTCATCCTCCCCACACACTACAACTTTCTTTTTTTTAATTTTTTTTAATGTAATTACTAAAAGGGTTACAGGATATTTGCCAGATAAAAGGTGCATTAATTCATGTACATTGATACCCTTTCACATGTCTTGGTACCCATTTCCCTCCAACACCACACCCCCCACCCGTCTTGGTTTGTCCCCTTTCCCTATCAAATTTCAAATATCCAAATACAATTAAATTCAATATATCAGATAACAAAGTGAGATACTATACCAATATGGGATAACCAAGGGACAGCAAAGGAGATGAGAGACAACATAGTACATTAAGGACAACAATCATTCATTATGTGGCTTTTGTTTCAATACCCTGGAGGTCCTTTCAATTAGCTTCACGTTATATGGCCTTATATATGGCCTTTTGCTCTATTGCAAATCTCTGCTAGTAGAGCCCAAGGTTTCTACTGATTATGACGAATGAGGGAAACCACTGAGCCTAAGTTCCTTTGAGTCTGGCTTACTTCACTTAATATGATTTGTTCTATGTCTTTCCATTTCCTAACCAATGGGGCGATGTCATTCTTTCTGACAGCAGCATAGAATTCCATTGTGTACAAATACCACAACTTGTTGATCCAGGCATCAACTGAGGGACATCTGGGTTGGGTCCATATCTTTGCTATGGTGAATAGTGCTACAATGAACATTGTTGTGATAGTGGGTTTAGTATGCCCTTGTTTCTGGATTGTTGGGTAAATGCCAACTGGTGGAATTGCTGGGTCATAGGGGAGTTCTATGTTTAGCCTTTTGAGGCACTGCCACACTGCTTTCCATAGTGGTTGAACAAGTTTGCACTCCCACCAACAGTGTAGTAGTGATCCCTCCTGGCCACATCCCCTCCAGCATCTGTTGTCATTCGTTTTCCTGATCCTGGCCATTCTAACTGGAGTGAGGTGGAATCTTAGAGTTGTTTTGATTTGCATTTCTTTTATGACCAGAGATGTGGAGCATTTCTTTATGTGTCTATAGGCCATTTTTGTTTCTTCTTCAGAGAAGACTCTCTTTAAGTCTTTGGCCCATTTTTTAATGGGATGGGTGTTCCTTTGGAGGTTAGTTTTGGAGTGATTCAATTTTTTGAGTTGTTGATATATTTTAGATATGAGGCCTTTGTCCGTTGTTTGGTTGGTGAAGATCTTCTCCCACTCTGTAGGCTTCCTGATTAGTTTACTAGCTATATCCGTTGCCATACAAAAGCTCTGCAGTTTAATGCAGTCCCACTTTTTCAGCCTTTCTCTGATTTGTTGTGATTCTTGGTCCTTATTAAGCACGTTTCGACCTGTGCCAAGGAGGCCTAGTGTATCTCCTATTCCTTCCTGTAAACTTTTCAGTGTGTCAGCTTTTACCTCCAGGTCTTTGATCCATTTGGAGTTAATTCTAGTGCAAGGTGACAAAGAAGGATCCAACTTTAGTTTTCTGCAGGTGCTTAACCAGTCCTGCCAGCACAACTTGTTGAAGAGGTTTTCTTTCTTCCATTCTATTTTTTTGGCTCCCTTGTCAAAGATTAGGTGGCAATAGGTCTGTGGTTTAATATCTGGGTCCGCAGTTCTATTCCATTGGACCTCAGACCTGTTCTTGTGCCAGTACCAACCTGTTTGAGAATTATAGCTCTGTAATAGAGTCTACAGTTTGGAATTGAAATTCCTCCAGCGCTGTTCTTTCTGCTAAGGAGTGTTTTGCTATACGGGGTCTTTTATTATTCCATATGAAATTTTGAATTGCCTCTTCTATTTCTTTAAAGAATGACATTGGGATGTTGATGGGTATTGCATTGAATTTGTAGATAGCCCTTGGCAAGATTCTCATTTTCACAATGTTGATTCTTCCAATCCAGGAGCATGGGAGGTTTTTCCATTTCCTTAGTTCTGCTTTAATTTCCTTTTTTAGGGTTTTAAAGTTTTCATCTAAACGGTCCTTTACATTCTTAGTTAAGCTAATTCCTAGGTACTTTATTTCTTTGAGGCTATTGTGAAAGGAGTTTCTTTCCTGATTATTGCCTCGTTCCTCTCACTGTTGGTGTAAAGGAAGGCAGTTGATTTGTGCGGGTTGATTTTATGGCCTGCTACCCTTCCAAAGCTTTGAATCCGCTCAAGGAGCTTGGGAGTAGAGTCTATAGGATTCTTTAAATACAGAATCATGTCATCTGCAAAGAGGGATAGTTTTATTTCCTCTTTCCCTACTTGGATCCGCTTTATGCTTGCTTCTTGCCTTATTGCACTGCCTAGGAATTCTAGTACTATGTTAAAAGGGTGGAGAGAGTGGGCATCCTTGACTCGTTCCTGATTTTAGAGGGAATGGCTTTAGATTTTCACCATTAAGTATAATCCTGGCGGTGGGTTTCTCATACACAGCCTTTATTACATTGAGAAATGTTCCATGGATTCCTAGTTTCTCCACATCTTTTAACATAAAGGGTTTTGGATCTTGTCAAATGCCTTTTCCGCATCTATTGAGACAATCATGTGATTTTTGTCCTTGCTCCTGTTGGTGTGTCGAATTATATTAATTGATTTGTGTATGTTGAACCAGCTTTGCCTCCCTGTGATGAATCCAGTTTGATCATAGTGTATAATTTTTTTGATGAGTTGTTGTAGACGGTTGGCCAGTATTTTGTTGAAAAGTTTTGCATCGATGTTCATCAAGGAAATGGTCTATAGTTCTCTTTCTTTGATGAATCTCTGTCTGGTTTGGGGATGAGGGATATACTGGCTTCACAGAATGAGTTTGGTAAAGAACCTTCATTTTCAATTTCGTTGAAGAGCTTGAGGAGTATTGGTGTGAGCTCTGCTTTGAAGACCTTATAGAATTCAGCTGTGAATCCATCTGGCCCTGGGCTCTTTTTAAGTGGAAGTTGTCTAATTTCCATTTCTATTTCAGAGCTTGAAATAGGCCTGTTGAGTTGGGTTAGCTCTTCTTGGTTCAGTGTGGGTATGTTAACATTGTCTAGGAATTCATCCATTTCTTCTAGATTCTCAAATTTGTTGGCGTAAAAGTTTGAGAAGTATCCCCTCATGATATTCTGGATCTTGGTAATTTCTGTCGTGATATTACCATTTTCATCTGCGATTTTGTTTATTTCGATATGCTCTCTTCTTTTTTTTGGTAAGATTTGCTAAGGGCTTGTCAATTTTGTTAATGCTTTCAAAGAACCAACTCCTTGTTTTGTGGATTCTTTCTGTAGTTTTTTTTATTCCAAATCATTTAATTCTGCTTTGATTTTAATAATTTGCTTTCTCCTAATGGGTTTAGGGTTGGTTTGTTGCTCTTTTTCCAGGAA